>NW_021823178.1:0-53436 GCF_901001165.1 Salmo trutta
TAACTGTGGTGCACATATTTATAAACTGTGGTGCACATTAATGTTATAACTGTGGTGCACATTCATGTTATAACTGTGGGCACATTAATGTTATAAACTGTGGTGCACATTCATGTTATAAACTGTGGTGCACATTCAGAGTTAAACTGTGGTGCACATTATGTTCTAAACTGTGGTTCACATTAATGTTATAAACTGTGGTTCACATTAATGTTATAAACTGTGGTGCACATTCATGTTATAAACTGTGGTGCACATTAATGTTCTAAACTGTGGTGCACATTCATGTTATAAACTGTGGTGCACATTCATGTTATAAACTGTGGTGCACATTCATGTTATAAACTGTGGTGCACATTCATGTTCTAAACTGTGGTGCACATTAATGTTATAAACTGTGGTGCACATTCATGTTATAAACCGTGGTGCACATTAATGTTATAAACGTATCATTCTATTTATCGTTAGCGCATGAATTCAGGTAATTTATCACGATAGGGATTTTTGTCCATATCACCCAGCTCTAACTTATAGATTGTGTTGCATGGATCAGTTATGGAGATACAGTAGGTATGTATGTTGGACATGCGTATATTGGAGGAACATGGTTAGATGATTGTGTTGTGTTATTACGGTATGCACAACCGTGAGTTGGTGACAGACTTGATGACAGGGGAGCTTGTGTCAGTATAGATACCACTGGTCTGCAGTCCAGAGGAATGTTCGTGTGAGGAACATAACCAACCTAACAAACCAATCCCCATGGTGTGCCGGGTCCCAAATTACGCCTTATTCCCATATAGATCCATTCATCTCTGGTCAACAGTGGTGCACTAGGCTCAATTATGAGGAAGGTGTCATTACAGATGGATGTAGTCCGTGATTGTGTGGTGCTCATTGGTTCATGCTGGGCAAATGACTGTATTAAGTGAGTTGCTATGCGAGTTGCTATGCCAGTGGAGGGACGGCATGGGTGAAGAAGAAGATGGAAGAAAAACAGTCAAGCAACATACAGAATGTAAACATTATTAAAGGTTAACAGTATGTTGACAGTAGCTGGTTGAATCATTGGATGACTGGTTAACTAACTAAACTAGGTCTTCCAAAAGGGGATCAAGTGGCTGACATACAGGTGCTTGTGGGTATTCCCACTTCTTCTGTGGTCTTTCCATGATAGCTCCATATACTCTAGTTAGATAGCAACTCGAAACTGCCAATTATCGTCATCTCCCATACTCATTATCCCCTGTTTATTCATGAGGCTATTTTAGCGAGGCGGACAAACATAACCTGACCTCTTTATTGGCTCTACATGTGAGGACTCTTATTGCTCTTCTTTGGATGACTACGTCTGTGTCATCAGAGCACTTAGCTGTGCGTACATTTCTGTCTTCCAGTGTAGTCAGACCTCTCTATAATACACCAGCTAGATCCTACGTCCAGTAGCTTGTTGCTCAGGCAACCACCATCATCATATGTAGCCTAGCATCTTAGAGAGTGAGGTTCTGGAACAACATCTCTGGTCTTTCTGTCAACCAACCCAGAGCAATCTTACTGTACCTCGCCTAGTCGCCGACACAAGGCTGCCAAGCGAGCCCCTGGTCTGGTGCATTATGTCATCAGCTGACCCCTGACCCCAGAGAGGACACAGGAAATACAAAACCCACTGCCCAGCTCTGGGGAGCCGAGTCAGGGCAGAGTCAGTTAAATGTATTCATTCATGTGCTTAAAAAATGTGGCCTCATTTCAGAAGGTCCCTGACCCCTCCCACCTCCCTCTCTCAGGATTAAGGCTCCCTCCTGGTGCAGTGTGCATGTATGCAGGGGGATACCTATCTCCTACCTCTCTCTCTCTCCTACCGCTCTCTCTCCTACCTCTCTCTCTCTCTCCTACCTCTCTCTCTCTCCTACCTCTCTCTCTCCTACCTCTCTCTCTCTCTCCTACCTCTCTCTCTCCTACCTCTCTCTCCTCTCCTACCTCTCTCTCTCTCTCCTACCTCTCTCTCTCTCTCCTACCTCTCTCTCTCTCTCCTACCGCTCTCTCTCCTACCTCTCTCTCTCCTACCGCTCTCTCTCCTACCTCTCTCTCTCTTTCTCTTCTTCCTGCTGTCCCCTTTTTCCACTCCTTTTTTTAATGTATCTCATGTTATCGCTAAGTGTCTCTCCCCATCTCTCCCTGTCCTCTCTCTTAGTGACTATATCATCAAGGAGAAGACAGTGCTTCTGCAGAAAAAAGACAGTGAGGGTTTTGGCTTTGTGCTGAGAGGAGCCAAGGGTAAGGAAACACGTGTGATCAGCTGTTGATAGATAGACAGTCAGACATACAGACAGGCCTTTAACAAACAGGCACACACACACACAGGCACACACACACACACACACACACACACAGGCACACACACACAGGCACACACACACAGGCACACACACACAGCACGCACACACACACACAGGCACACACACACAGATGAACACACTTGGACAGTCTCACTGTGCTGCATCGGCTTCATCAGTCTAGTTATCACAGTGGTTATGACATAATGTTGGTGACCCCTCTGCTCTCTGTCTTCAGCTCAGACCCCCATCGAGGAGTTCACTCCCACCCCAGCCTTCCCAGCACTGCAGTACCTGGAGTCTGTCGACGAGGGAGGCGTGGCCTGGAGAGCCGGTCTGAGAATGGGAGACTTCCTCATTGAGGTGTGTGCTGCTAGGGCATGATGGGAGCTGTAGTTGGATTCTTCACAATAACTGTTATTAGGAAAAATCACCCTCTCTAACCAGTTACATGGACTTCTTCTTCCCCTCTATCCCCCCCCCCCCTGCCCCTCAGGTGAATGGTCAGAATGTGGTGAAGGTGGGCCACAGGCAGGTGGTCAACATGATCAGGCAAGGTGGAAACGCCCTCATGGTCAAGGTTGTCATGGTAACACGCAACCCTGACATGGAGGATGGCCAAAGAAAGAAAAGTAAGAGACAGCACAGGGTCTGGAACTACGACGACGATGATGAGGATGAGGATGATGATGCTTTCCTTTCTCCACAGTCCCCCAGCAGAGTAAAAGACTAAGCACTCCGGCCATCGCTCTCCGCTCCAAATCCATGACCTCAGAACTGGAGGAGATGGGTAAGACATGGGGGAGACGGGTTGGGTTCTGGGTAGAGACAGGAAAGACAGAAGGACAGAGGAGGAAAGGGAGACCAGGACTATATGGAGAGGGAAAGAGCTAGCATCTAGAAGGAATACAAAGGAATGTATAGCAGAGGGAGATACGTCTGGAGATAGAGAGAGAGAAATGATGAGAAGAGAAGGTGAAAGACAGGAGGGATGGGTAGAGCTTAAGATGCATGAAGTGAAAAAAGCGAGAGAGGCCTAAAAATGAAAACCCACTGGGCACAGACGTCTAGTTGTCAATTCAACATCTATTCCACGTTGGTTCAACGTAACTTCATTGAAATGACGTGGAAAAAACATTGATTCAACCAGTGTGTGCCCGGTGGGAAAGGCAAAGAGGGGAGACAAAGTCACAGAGAGGTATGCTGTGATGGACAGAGGGAAGAAAGGGAGGGGAAGCAAGAGGAAGAGAAGTGACACTGTCATGTACTGTCTGAGTGTCCAGGGAAATGACAGCATTGTTAGGGTACCAACATGGATGAGAATCTCAATGCATTTCACTGTTCTTTCAGAGGTTCCACACTGTCACTTCCAGCACCCCCACTACAGGTAACCCCCCAAACAATGACCCCACCCACCCCCTGATCCTTCTCACTGCGCCCCCCTTTACCCCCTGACCCCCTGCACCCCCCAGCCCTATAACCCTAGCATCCCCAGACCAGTCCCACGTCTCCACAAACACACCTACACTGGCTGAGTGTGTCGTTGCCAGGGTAACACTGCAGGGGTGGGTGTCACTCGGAGGGAGACTACTGTAGATGCTGCTGCGGTCTCTACTGAGCATGCTCACTTCGCCCATGATGATGATTTATGGGAGCAGATAATATGAGAGGCAAGCGGGAGCCTCTGGGTATTCCCTATCTGATCCTAGGTCAGATTCTAGCTCATTCCAACAGACTCCCACATGTCACTCTCCCTTCCAAGCCAGTCTGCTGGGACATTACTCCTGTCCTCAATACACACGGCTTATTATCTCCTCTAGTGCAGAGCCAAGATAAGATCCAGATGGTTGGGTAACTACTAGCTTACTGTACCCCTGACTCTCCCCTCACCACCCCTCTCTGTGGTCCAAACCCCCTGACTCTCCCCTCATCACCCCTCTCTGTGGTCCAAACCCCCTGACTCTCCCCTCATCACCCCTCTCTGTGGTCCAAACCCCCTGACTCTCCCCTCACCACCCCTCTCTGTGGTCCAAACCCCCTGACTCTCCCCTCACCACCCCTCTCTGTGGTCCAAACCCCCTGACTCTCCCCTCATCACCCCTCTCTGTGGTCCAAACCCCCCTGACTCTCCCCTCACCACCCCTCTCTGTGGTCCAAACCCCCTGACTCTCCCTCACCACCCCTCTCTGTGGTCCAAACCCCTGACTCTCCCCTCATCACCCCTCTCTGTGGTCCAAACCCCCTGACTCTCCCCTCATCACCCCTCTCTGTGTCCAAACCCCCTGACTCTCCCCTCACCACCCCTCTCTGTGGTCCTAACCCCTGACTCTCCCCTCACCACCCCTCTCTGTGGTCCAAACCCGCCTGACTCTCCCCTCACCACCCCTCTCTGTGGGTACAAACCCCTGACTCTCCTCACCCCTCTCTGTGGTCCATACCACCCCTGACGCTCACCTCATCACCCCTCTCTGTGGTCCAAACCCCCTGACTCTCCCCTCATACACCCCTCTCTGTGGGTCCAGCAAAACAAGCCCTGAACGCTCCCCTCATCACCTCACCCCTCTCTGTGGTTCCAAACCCCCTGACTCTCCTCCTCATCAACCCTCTCTGTGGTTCAAACCCCCTGACTCTACCCCTCACCACCCCTCTCTTGGTCCAAACCCCCTGACTCTACCCTCATCACCCCTCTCTGTGTGTCAAACCCCCTGACTCTTCTCCCTCATTCACAAACCCCTCTCTGTGGTGCCAAACCCCCTGACTCTCCCCTCACCACCCCTCTCTGTGGTCAAACCCCTGACTCTCCCTCCACCCCTCTCTGTGGTCCAAACCCCTGACTCTCCCCTCATCACCCTCTCTGTGGTCCAAACCCCTGACTATCCCCCCCACCCCTCTCTGTGGTCCAAACCCCCTGACTATCCCCACCACCCCTCTCTGTGGTCCAAACCCCTGACTATCCCCCCACCACCCCTCTCTGTGGTCCAAACCCCCTGACTCTCCCTCATCACCCCTCTCTGTGGTCCAAACCCCCTGACTCTCCCCTATCACCCCTCTCTGTGGTCCAAACCCCCTGACTCTCCCCTCACCACCCCTCTCTGTGGTCCAAACCCCCTGACTCTCCCCTCACCACCCTCTCTGTGGTCCAAACCCCTGACTCTCCTCACCCCCTCTCTGTGGTCCAAACCCCCTGACTCTCCCTCACCACCCTCTCTGTGGTCCAAACCCCCTGACTATCCCCTCACCACCCCTCTCTGTGGTCCAAACCCCCTGACTATCCCCTCATCACCCCTCTCTGTGGTCCAAACCCCCTGAGTCTCCCCTCATCACCCCTCTCTGTGGTCCAAACCCCTGACTATCCCTTCACCACCCCTCTCTGTGGTCCAAACCCCTGACTAACTGATTGACACACAGCATGACCAGCCGCCCCCCCTGCCCTGCCCTGATGTCCCCCCGCCTGTAAACCAATGATCACTACCCCTATAGTATGGAACATCCCAAACCTACACTACACCAATGTTGCAACCCCTCGTCCCACTACTACACACCTTAATGCTGTAATAGCAGTATATATACTGTATAACCCCACACATACATGACCCCTGTCCAGGGTGATAATGCAACTATACTCTCCATATTTAATGCATAACCATACAGTAGATATATTTGTTTCATTTAATCTTCATAAACAAACATATGCTATAAAGATCTCTTTTCATACAAAAGTCTGTCCTGCAACTGTTCTTTATGGATCAACTTCTGCTCCTCATTCCATATGCGCGTTCCCTAAAGCAAGGTTTCAGGAGCAGAATGTGTGATGGAGCCATATCAGCCTCTGCCATATGCTTATTCTAATGCCATGAATTAATATAGCTACCTCTGACAATGCCCATTAAACTGTCTCACCTCTGTGTTTGGTGCAGTGTCCCAGTTCACCTGGAAGCCACGCTGCAAGATAACACCAGCATTAACATGGAAATGATATCACACACTTACCTGAGTTCTTCAGCGTTGTTTTAACAGCACGTTTCAATTCTAAAGCAGTAGTCATGGCATCGATTACAAGGCTAATGACAGTATGCCATTTTTCTTCTTACTGGAAAGTTGTTCAGCAGTTATTACACACAGTGTTGTTTTCTAAACGGAATGATTTGGCGTGTCTGAAATGAAGTGACCCTAACATAATTCAGCTAACATTTAAGACATTTTAACAAAACACTTAACCAAACTACTTTCCTACCACTCACCACCTCTAAAAACGTGGTCCCCACAATACACAAGCTCACACAGTCACAGGTGGCTGTTTGAACCCCTCTGATCCCGTCTGTAGAACCCTGTGGTCTAATCACGCTCCACTACTCTGTTTAACCTCTGAACCCGTCTGTAGAACCCTGTGGTCTACTCACGCTCCACTACTCTGTTTAACCTCTGAACCCGTCTGTAGAACCCTGTGGTCTACTCACGCTCCACTACTCTGTTTAACCTCTGAACCCGTCTGTAGAACCTGTGGTCTAATCACGCTCACTACTCTGTTTAACCTCTGAAACCCGTCTGTAGAACCCTGTGGTTACTCACGCTCCACTACTCTGTTTAACTATGAACCCGTCTGTAGAACCCTGTGGTCTAATCACGCTCCACTACTCTGTTTAACCTCTGAACCCGTCTGTAGAACCCCTGTGGTCTACTCACGCTCCACTACTCTGTTTAACCTCTGAACCCGTCTGTAGAACCCTGTGGTCTACTCCACGCTCCACTACTCTGTTTAACCTCTGAACCCGTCTGTAGAACCCTGTGGTCTACTCACGCTCCACTTACTCTGTTTAACCTCTGAACCCCGTCTGTAGAACCCTGTGGTCTACTCACGCTCCAACTACTCTGTTAACCTCTGAACCCGTCTGTAGAAACCCTGTGGTCTAATCACGCTCCCACTACTCTGTTTAAACCTCTGAACCCGTCTGTAGAACCCTGTGGTCTACTCACGCTCCACTACTCTGTTTAAACCTCTGAACCCGTCTGTAGAACCCTGTGGTCTACTCACGCTCCACTACTCTGTTTAACCTCGAACCCGTCTGTAGAACCCTGTGGTCTACTCACGCTCCACTACTCCTGTTTAACCTCTGACCCGTCTGTAGAACACTGGGTCTACTCACGCTCCACTACTCTGTTTAACCTCTGACCCGTCTGTAGAACCCTGTGGTCTACTCACGCTCCACTACTCTGTTTAACCTCTGAACCGTCTGTAGGAAACCCTGTGTACCTCTGAACCCGTCTGTAGAACCCTGTGGTCTACTCACGCTCCACTACTCTGTTTAAAACCTCTGAACCCGTCTGTAGAACCCTGTGGTCTACTCACGCTTCCACTACTCTGTTTAACCTCTGAACCCGTCTGTAGAACCCTGTGGTCTACTCACGCTCCACTACTCTGTTTAACCTCTGAACCCGTCTGTAGAACCCTGTGGTCTACTCACGCTCCACTTACTCTGTTTAACCTCTGAACCCGTCTGTAGAACCCTGTGGTCTACTCACGCTCCACTACTCTGTTTAACCTCTGAACCCGTCTGTAGAACCCTGTGGTCTACTCACGCTCCACTACTCTGTTTAACCTCTGAACCCGTCTGTAGAACCCTGTGGTCTACTCACGCTCCACTACTCTGTTTAACCTCTGAACCCGCCTGAGAACCCTGTGGTCTAATCACGCTCCACTACTCTGTTTAACCTCTGAACCCGTCTGTAGAACCCTGTGGTCTAATCACGCTCCACTACTCTGTTTAACCTCTGTCTTTCCTCTGAACTCACTGCACTTCCCTGTGGTGGGGACGCGTCATAGTGGAGAGAGGTGAGAGATTTCTGTGTGTGTGTGTGTGTGTGTGCGTGCGTGTCACAAAGAGGAAACAGACATCTCTGATTGCAGCACACATTGGAATATAAGTATTACTTACAATGATGGTGTTACAGTAACTCAAGTGATGGTGTTACAGTAACTCAAGTGATGGTGTTACAGTAACTCAAGTGATGGTGTTACAGTAACTCAAGTGCCAAAGTTAACGCCTGCCTTTGCCTTGTCCTCAGCTGCTACCCCCTGGAAAAAAAAATCAGGTACGATTTACAAACTCCTTTTATGCTTTGTGTTTTTATCTGTTAAAACTGCAAACGTCTCTGCTAGCCAGTTAGCATTCAGTCAGCTTACTGGGTTTTTCCGTATCCTTTCAGAATTCGAGTCTTCACAAGTTACAGAGAAGAAGAGGACAGTCTATCAGATGGCTTTGAGTAAGAGACTTCATATGCATGTACAGTATCAGGGGAATAGCCGGGCTTTATTTTTCACATATCAATAAATTCCCCCTCAGTGGGGGGATGTGTGGTGGACCCTCTCTCCCTCACCCTTTCCCTCCTCCACTCTGTCGCATCCTCTTCTCTAACCTCTATACCACTTGTTCTCTCTCTCTCCGTCTGTCTGTCTCTCCGTCTGTCTCTCTCTGTCTGTCTCTCCGTCTGTCTCTCTCCGTCTGTCTCTCCGTCTGTCTCTCTCCGTCTGTCTCTCCGTCTGTCTCTCTCCGTCTGTCTCTCTCCGTCTGTCTCTCTTCGTCTGTCTCTCTTCGTCTGTCTCTCTTCGTCTGTCTCTCTTCGTCTGTCCACCCCCCCTCTCTCTCTCTGTCCCTCTCTCTCTGTGTCTGTCCGTCTCTCTCTCTCCATCTCTCCGTCTGTCTCTCTCTGTCTGTCTCTCTGTCTGTCTCTCCGTCTGTCTCTCTCCGCCTGTCTCTCTCCGCCTGTCTCTCTTCATCTGTCTCTCTTCGTCTGTCCACCCCCCCTCTCTCTCTCTGTCCCTCTCTCTCTGTGTCTGTCCGTCTCTCTCTCTCCATCTCTCCGTCTGTCTCTCTCTGTCTGTCTCTCTGTCTGTCTCTCCGTCTGTCTCTCTCCGCCTGTCTCTCTCCGTCTTACTCTCTTCATCTGTCCACCCCCCCTCTCTCTGTCTGTCTGTCCCTCTCTCTCTGTGTCCGTCTCTCTCTGTGTCCGTCTCTCTGTCTCTTTCTCTCTCCGTCTCCCTCTCCATTTCTCGCGCCCATTTCTCTGTCTGTCTGTCTCTCTCTCTCTGTCGGTCTGTCCATCTCTCCGTCTCTCTCTCTCTCTCTCTCTCCGTCTCTCGCTCTCCGTCTCTCTCTCTCTCTCTCTCCGTCTCTCACTCTCCATCTCTCTCTGTCTCCGTCTCTCGCTCTCCATCTCTCTCTCTCTCTCCGTCTCTCGCTCTCCATCTCTCTCTCGCTCTCTCTCTCGCTCTCCGTCTCTCTCTCTGTCTCTCTCACTCTCCGTCTCTCTCTCTCTCCGTCTCTCTCTCTCTCTCCGTCTCTCTCTCTCTTTCTTACTGTCTCTCAGATAAACTAGATGAGATCCTGGCAGCAGCTCAGCAGACAATCAGCACCAATGAGGGGCAAGGGATGCGGGGTCAGGGGGCAAAGAGAGACAGGAGCCGGGGCTCCTTTTACGCCAATGAGGTGTGTGTGTCGGCGTGCGTGTGTGTGTGTGCGAGTGCTCGTGTTCACTGGTGTGATCACCTGTCATGAGGTTGAGAGGAACAGTTTGTCCTGTAGTGTTCCTATGGTAACACACATCTTTAGGAGATGCTACACAATGTCATTCAGTGGGTTAGCTTGATGCAACACCCATACAAATAAGATTGATTTGACTGCTTAAGCTACTATACTACTAGATATGAACTACTTTACAAATAATTGACAACTCTTTCATGAATAGTGAAGCTATTTAATGCACTTACAGTACCACAGTCTGTAAGTTCTATCCTTTCTGAACATTGTCCTCTGCTCCCTCTTCCCTCTCTTGCTGTGCAGCCAAATTACGACCAATCAGAAATGGGGATGACAGGGCTGGGCTATGACCGCGCCCAGTTCACATCAGGCCACGCCCCTCCACACGGTATGCTGCGACAGAAATCCATCGGTGAGGCTGTCTCTCTGTCTGTCTGGCCAGCCCTCTGGCCGGCCTGTCCGTCTGTCTGTCCTCTAGACTCTTAAAGGCCTGTGCTGTAACACACTGTCTGCAGCTGTAGCATACCATGTCCTTCTGGTCTTCCTGTTCTGTCTGTCCTGCAGTTAACATACATGTTACTCTGGTTCATGTTGTAGTATGCTTCTGCTGTGGAGTATAGCAGTTTATATGTGTTGTACTGTACTAAAATGTTTGTAAGCTGATACACTGTATCTAGGAGCTGTTCATCACAGAAGCTGAGCTGAAACTGTGGTTCAATGTGACAGCTAAAGACCATGGACTTCTCCTGTGACTCGCCAAGTAAAAGGCCGTATAACATCACACCCTGTTGGCAAATGACCGTTGCTGTACTTTTACCAGTACATACAGAATGATATTGCTGGTCATCATCTCTGCTGGAGGACAGACAGACTTACAGATGAATGAGAGGACCGCCTGACAGTTAGACAGACATGCAGGCAGTTACAAAGACAGACAGACAGCCTCCCACATTAATCATCTGTTCTTTTGTTCGAGCAGTATTTTCTCTGCACCATTCCTCTACCCCGTCCTTACCATCTGATCCCTCTGCTCTGTCTCTATCCTCCATCCCTCTACCCCGTCCTTCGCCCATCTGATCCCTCTGCTCTGTCTCTATCCTCCATCCCTATACCTCAGTCCCTCGCCCATCTGATCCCTCTGCTCTGTCTCTATCCTCCATCCCTCTACCCCGTCCTTACCATCTGATCCCTCTGCTCTGTCTCTATCCTCCATCCCTCTACCCCGTCCTTCGCCCATCTGATCCCTCTGCTCTGTCTCTATCCTCCATCCCTATACCTCAGTCCCTCGCCCATCTGATCCCTCTGCTCTGTCTCTATCCTCCATCCCTCTACCCCGTCCCTCGCCCATCTGATCCCTCTGCTCTGTCTCTATCCTCCATCCCTCTACCCCGTCCCTCGCCCATCTGATCCCTCTGCTCTGTCTCTATCCTCCATCCCTCTACCCCGTCCCTCGCCCATCTGATCCCTCTGCTCTGTCTCTATCCTCCATCCCTATACCTCAGTCCCTCGCCCATCTGATCCCCCTGCTCTGTCTCTATCCTCCATCCCTCTACCCCGTCCCTCGCCCATCTGATCCCTCTGCTCTGTCCCTATCCTCCATCCCTATACCTCAGTCCCTCGCCCATCTGATCCCTCTGCTCTGTCTCTATCCTCCATCCCTCTACCCCGTCCCTCGCCCATCTGATCCCTCTGCTCTGGCTCTATCCTCCATCCCTCTACCCCTTCCTTCGCCCATCTGATCCCTCTGCTCTGTCCCTATCCTCCATCCCTCTACCCCTTCCCTCGCCCATCTGATCCCTCTGCTCTGTCTCTATCCTCCATCCCTATACCTCAGTCCCTCGCCCATCTGATCCCTCTGCTCTGTCTCTATCCTCCATCCCTCTACCCCATCCCTCGCCCATCTGATCCCTCTGCTCTGTCCCTATCCTCCATCCCTATACCTCAGTCCCTCGCCCATCTGATCCCTCTGCTCTGTCTCTATCCTCCATCCCTCTACCCCATCCCTCGCCCATCTGATCCCCCTGCTCTGTCTCTATCCTCCATCCCTATACCTCAGTCCCTCGCCCATCTGATCCCTCTGCTCTGTCTCTATCCTCCATCCCTCTACCCCGTCCCTCGCCCATCTGATCCCTCTGCTCTGGCTCTATCCTCCATCCCTCTACCCCTTCCCTCGCCCATCTGATCCCTCTGCTCTGTCCCTATCCTCCATCCCTCTACCCCGTCCCTCGCCCATCTGATCCCTCTGCTCTGTCCCTATCCTCCATCCCTATACCTCAGTCCCTCTCTCTCTCATCAGTCCTTTTCATCCCTCTCTTGTATCTCTGTCTGTGGTGTACTGCAGGGGTGACTGAAGAGGAGAAGTCCCATCTCAATCCTCCGGCCATGAAGTTTGCCCGAAGTCTCTCGGTTCCAGGCCCAGATGACATCCCCCCACCCCCCACCACCGCCCCGCCAGACCCCCCCTTCTCCTCCGCCCCACCCCTGGGCTGGAGAGGGGGCAAGTCTTCCCAGCAGCCCTCTGTGGCCGTGTCCCAGTCCACCTCCACGGCAGCCCACTACCAGCTCTACTCTCAGTCTGTGCACTTCACCCACGGGGGCCGCGAAAGGGCAGCGGGGCCCAGTACCGGCGATGGAGGAGGAGGGGTGGACCACACGCACCAGTACTCTAATGCCCCCGCCCACTCCGCTCAGAGCAGGACTGCCTCTAGGAAAGGGGGCTACCCAGGGGAGCCTATTGGATCTGGAGGGGGAGGAGGAGTGGGGGGGGCCAAGGCTGTAGGTCTAAGGAGGGGCTACAGTAACGCCGCCCCACCTTCCAGCAGTGCCACGGTGATGCCCCAGCAGCAGCAGACCACCCAGAGGGCAGACCGCAGTGCGGCTGGGGGGGCTGGAGAGGGGGTACCTAAAGGAGGGGGGGCGCGGAGAGGGAAGGGCCCTCTGGTGAAGCAATCCAAGGTGGAGGACCTGCGAGCTGGCCAGGGCACGCTGGGGGGCAAGGCCCCAGTGGAGAAGAGCTCCATCCCCATCCCCACCATCATTGTCAAGGCCCCCTCCATCAGCAGTGGCAGTGGCCGCAGCAGTCAGGGCAGCAGTGTGGAGGCTGAGCCCACCCCACCAGGGGAGACTGACAGAACCCAACCCCTCCACGGACCCCCTTCCACCCCAGCCCCGCAACCCCCTGCTCCCCCCTCCACTCCGGCCCCTCCACCGCCCTCCCTCCGAGGCCAGGATAGTGACTTCACCAGCCAGTTTGGGGCGGCCATCGTGGGCGCAGCCCGCCGGGACAGGGAACGCTTCTATGAGGCCCGCAGGAAGAGCGCCTCCATCTTCATGTCTGCTGAGGAGGAGGTGGGGCCAGGGGAAGGAGGAGGAGTGGCAGGCAGGACTCAGGCCTCCCAGCAGCAGCAGTTCAGCCCCCAGCCCGGTGGCCCCTCCCCACGCCTCCGGCCCTCCAAGTCCATCGACGAGGGCATGTTCTCTGGGGACACCTTCATCCACCACACCCGCAGCATGCCCCCTGCCTTCGGCCTGCCAGAGTACTCCTCCCCGGCTCCAGACTACCAGCCCAAGTCTGTGCCGGCTGACTTCTACGGGGCATCAAGCCGGCAGCAGCAGCAGGTCCCCTCTGGCACCACCTTCATCCACCCCCTGACAGGAAAGGTCCTGGACCCCTCGTCCCCCCTGGGCCTGGCCCTGGCTGCCAGGGAGCGGGCCCTGAAGGACGACGGCAGGATGAGGAGGGAGAGAGGGACCGAGCACCAGTTTGTACGACAGATGTCCAGTGTGGTGACGTTCCCCTCCCAGGCCACCTCCCCCACACCGGCTTCCTCAGCCACCCATTCTTCCAGCTCCTCCTACCTGGCCACCTCCTCCTCCCTAGCCGCCACCACCTCCACCGGCCGACCCCCCTCCCCCAGGATCCTCAGGGGTGCAGGCTGGGGCGAGGAGGGGGGAGGAGGGGAGCGGGAAAGGGAGGGCGGCGGGGCCAGAGAGGGGCTGAGGGTGCGCTTCTCTGAGGACAAAACAGTCCACACGCATCACTACCAGTCCCAGCACTACCAACCCACCTACAGGGAGGAAAGACAGAGGGAGAGGTCGAGAGAGAGGGAGAGGTCGAGAGAAAGAGAGCGGGACAGAGAGGGGTACATGAGGCAGCAGACAGCCCCTACCCAGCAGCCCCCTCAGCTGTCGTCCCAGCAGCCTCGCCAGGCCTCGTTTCTGAGGATGGAGAGTGAGGCAGGCTACATCCTGTCTCTCACCCCTCCATCTCCCCCCGCTACAGCCGCCCCGTCTCACCCTCAGGGGGGAGGGGGTTCCGGGGGCAGTGGCCTCATGGTTCTGCCGCCCCCTGCCCCCTCGGTGGATGTGGATGATGAGTTTGTGTTTGCGGACCCACTGCCCCCTCCGCTGGAGTTTGCCAACAGCTTTGACCGGGTTGGAATGTCAGGTTACACACACCGCGCCATTATCAACAACCTGGCCTCCCGCCAGCAGCAGCCCCCACCGCCTCCCCCTCCTCCCCCACCACCCCCTCCAAAAGACATGTTTATCAGTGGGTTCCCGGCCCACACCCCCCTACCCTCCCCACAGGCGGGGGACTCCACCACCTCCAGCCTTACCTCCTATGACAGTGAGGTGGCCAACCTGACCCAGTCAGGAAACTCCCCCACTCAGACATCACCCAATCCCCTTCCTCCACCCTCACCCTCCGGCCTCCAGCCCACAGGACCCCCGCCTCCCCCCCTCTGTCTCCCCCCCACCCCCACCCAGCTCCTTTCACAGACCCTCCCTTGCCATGACCCACTCTCACCACCTCTACAACAGCACGCCCACCGGGCGCTCCTCCACTTCCCATGGGCGTTCCTCCCCCACTGCTCCTCCCAAAGGTCGCTTCTCCCCCACCCAGGGTCGCTCCTCCCCCACCCAGGGTCGCTTCTCCCCCACCCAGGGTCGCTTCTCCCCCACCCAGGGTCGCACCTCCACCATCCTTAGGAGCTCATCCCCCACCCCTCCTCCCCACTCCATTGCAGGGTCCCCATCCTACCATGGTCCCCCTCCCATCTCCTCCACCGCAGCCTCCTCTGGCCCCTTCCGGGGCTCTGCAGCCCTGACCTCCACCGCTCCCTGTACCACCACCACCACCACCACCGCCGCCACCACCACGAGGACCTCAGTCCAGCCTCACCAGGACAGGACACACCCAGCCCCCTCTGGTTCTACAGCGGCCGGCCGCAGGATAGGGGAGCACCACCCTCACCCCACAGCAAAGGCAGGTGAGTCCCAGGAGACGGTGGTGGACTCTGGGATAGAGGAGCTGGACAGCCGCAGCAGCAGTGACCACCACCTGGACAACATCCTGGCCATGAGCGGAGGAGCCAGAGAGAGGCTGGAAGAGAGGCTGGAGAGAGGGAGGGAGGGAGGAGGAGGAGGGGAGGGAGACAGGGCGGGAGGAGCAGACCTCCTGGAGTCGTACATGAGCTACCTGGACGGACAGACGTTTGATATGCACAACGCCACGGCCGCCGTCTCCACCTACCCCAAATCAGGCAGGTTCAGGGAGGGGGGCCGTGCGGCCGAACTACGCAGAGAGACCAGTACCGCCCCGCCCTCCTTCCAGTCACACAGACAGAGGGAGGATGAGGAAGAGGAGGAGGAGGGCGAGGAAGGAGAGGAGGAGGACGATGGAGGACGGGAGGGTTATGGGATGACACAGAATTTGGGGCGTCCCACGTCACCTTACTTTGACCGGCCCCGGACCCCTGAGATGAAGCCTCTGTGGGGGTCAGAGGGTCAGTTAGTAGGGGACCAGGGGACCTACCTGGAGGGCCGGAGGCTGTACCCCCCCATGTCCAGCATGAAGGCCAGCATCATCAATGAGCTCAGCAACAAACTGCAGCAGAGAGGGAGCCAGAGATCGTTAAGTAGACACAGGTACTCTCTCTATGATATGTTACAGGATATTTGGTGAGGTTGTGTGTGTTGATACAGGTAAAATGACTACTGTTATACACTGCTCAAAAAAATAAAGGGAACACTTAAACAACACAATGTAACTCCAAGTCAATCACACTTCTGTGAAATCAAACTGTCCACTTAGGAAGCAACACTGATTGACAATAAATTTCACATGCTGTTGTGCAAATGGAATAGACAACAGATGGAAATTATAGGCAATTAGCAAGACACCCCCAATAAAGAAGTGGTTCTGCAGGTGGTGACCACAGACCACGTCTCAGTTTTTATGCTTCCTGGCTGATGTTTTGGTCCCTTTTGAATGCTGGCGGTGCTTTCACTCTAGTGGTAGCTTGAGACGGAGTCTACAACCCACACAAGTGGCTCAGGTAGTGCAGCTCATCCAGGATGGCACATCAATGCGAGCTGTGGCAATAAGGTTTGCTGTGTCTGTCAGCGTAGTGTCCAGAGCATGGAGGCGCTACCAGGAGACAGGCCAGTACATCAGGAGACATGGAGGAGGCCGTAGGAGGGCAACAACCCAGCAGCAGGACCGCTACCTCCGCCTTTGTGCAAGGAGGAGCAGGAGGAGCACTGCCAGAGCCCTGCAAAATGACCTCCAGCAGGCCACAAATGTGCATGTGTCTGCTCAAACGGTCAGAAACAGACTCCATGAGGGTGGTATGAGGGCCCGACGTCCACAGGTGGGGGTTGTGCTTACAGCCCAACACCGTGCAGGACGTTTGGCATTTGCCAGAGAACACCAAGATTGGCAAATTCGCCACTGGCGCCCTGTGCTCTTCACAGATGAAAGCAGGTTCACACTGAGCACATGTGACAGACGTGACAGAGTCTGGAGATGCCGTGGAGAACGTTCTGCTGCCTGCAACATCCTCCAGCATGACCGGTTTGGCGGTGGGTCAGTCATGGTGTGGGGTGGCATTTCTTTGGGGGGCCGCACAGCCCTCCATGTGCTCGCCAGAGGTAGCCTGACTGCCATTAGGTACCGAGATGAGATCCTCAGACCCCTTGTGAGACCATATGCTGGTGCGGTTGGCCCTGGGTTCCTCCTAATGCAAGACCTCATGTGGTTGGAGTGTATCAGCAGTTCCTACAAGAGGAATGCATTGATGCTATGGACTGGCCCGCCCGTTCCCCAGACCTGAATCCAATTGAGCACATCTGGGACATCATGTCTCGCTCCATCCACCAATGCCACGTTGCACCACAGACTGTCCAAGAGTTGGCGGATGCTTTAGTCCAGGTCTGGGAGGAGATCCCTCAGGAGACCATCCGCCACCTCATCAGGAGCATGCCCAGGCATTGTAGGGAGGTCATACAGGCACGTGGAGGCCACACACACTACTGAGCCTCATTTTGACTTGTTTTAAGGACATTACATCAAAGTTGGATCAGCCTGTAGTGTGGTTTTCCACTTTAATTTTGAGTGTGACTCCAAATCCAGACCTCCATGGGTTGATAAATTGGATTTCCATTGATTATTTTTGTGTGATTTTGTTGTCAGCACATTCAACTATGTAAAGAAAAAAGTATTTAATAAGATTATTTCATTCATTCAGATCTAGGATGTGTTATTTTAGTGTTCCCTTTATTTTTTTGAGCAGTGTATTATCTTCAGTAGACCATAGATTTCAGTACAAAGGCCTACATGTTTTACTTGTACACCAGTGGAGGCTGCTGAGGGGAGGACGGCTTACAATAATGTCTGGAATGGAGTCAAGCCATGTGTTTGATACCATTCCACTGATTCCGCTCCAGCAGTTACCACGAGTCCAGTCTCCCCAATTAAGGTGCCACCAACCTGCTGTGTTGTAAACATCAATCACACAGCGATCTCTTGTCCTGGCGCTACTTGTTATGTATTTTGTGGGAATGGGTGAGTGAGTGTTTTACTATGTAAATTCTTCCCCATTTTTATGTCCCATGCTTTTGTCTCCGTCTGCTTTATGTCTCTCCTCCACCAGAAACAGGTAATTGCACTCCTCCTTTCTCACACACTGTCTGTTTGACTGGATATAAAACATTTCCCCTTTCTTCAATTTACTGCCTGTGTTTCAACAGCCAGAGAAAAGAAAAGCAAGTTCCTGTCTACTCAGCACAACTCTAATAGCAATTAGCTGCTGTTAACATCCTGAGCATCATATTGATAGCTAATCTAACAATGTCCGTCTTCAGGTTTAGGCTACTAGTGAATAGTGGTGGTGAGGTTGGGTAATGTGTTATGAATAGCCCCTCTATGTACCGTAGGTGTGTCATTGTCAGTCCTCCTTTTCTGTCCCTAGGTTTTCAGAAGACTCTGCCTCGGCCCTGAGCCCCCCCTCAGTTCGTTCCCTGTCCCCCTCCCCTATCCACCACTCCCAGCCCGCCCTGTCCCTGTCCCCCACCCCTTCCTCCCAGTATCCCAACTGGAACCGTCCCCTGTCCCCCCAGCCCCCTGTGGCTGCCGTACAGCCCCCTCCACGCTCCCACTCCCCCCTGTCCTCCCCCACCTACTCCCCTTATCCCACCTCCCCTAAACACCGGCCTGTGTATCGCACCAAAGCCCTGGAGTTCCAGTTCATCCCAAGTAGAGAGTCCAGGAAGGCAGAGTCCCATCACCTGCAGCGTAGGAGAGCCCCCAGTCCACTCATCTCCCCCTCAGAGAGGCCCAAACTGGGTCCACCCCGCCCCTCCTCCCTCCCCCTCCTCCCCACCACACCCCTCTACAGCAGCCTCTATGAGCTCCGTGGCTCTATGACCCCGCCCTCGCCCGCTAACCACATGGGGGACCCCTACTTCTCCCCCTCCCCTCCTCTCTTCGCCCCTTCTGGCGCCCCTCCTCCCCCAAACGCCTCCCTGTTGGTGTCTCGCTCCCTCTCCCCCACCCACTTTCTATCTGGTAGCTCATCCCCTCCCCTGCACCCTCTCCCCGCTCCCCCATGCCTGAGCTACCCCCACCTCCCTCCCCCGTCCCCCTCCAAGCCCTTTGCCTCCAAGCCACTGCCTTATTGGACCAAATACGACGTGGCTGATTGGCTGGGATACCTGAACCTGGGCGAGCACAGGGAGCATTTCCTGGACAACGAGATCGACGGCACTCACCTGCCCTCCCTCACCAAGGAGGACTATCTGGACCTGGGAGTGACGCGCGTCGGACACCGCATGAACATTGAACGTGCTCTGAAGAGAGTGACTGACAGGTAAGGGGAAGAGCGGTGGACAGGTGAGAGGGAGCAGGGTGAGAGGATAAGAGTACAGAGATAGGCCTGTCTTGTAAAATAAACAAAGATAAAACAAATCCTATGCCAGGTTGTAAACCTCTGCCTCCTGTCTCTGTCCTCTCTGTCTTTCTTGTCTCTGTCCTCTCTCTCTCTCTTCTGTCTCTGTCCTCTCTCTCTCCTCTCTTATGTCTCTCTTGTCTCTGTCCTCTCTCTCCCATCTCTCTTTTCTGTCTCTCCCGTTTTTTTCTCTCTCTCCCATGTCTCCCTGCTCTCCTGTCTCCTTCTCCTGTCTCTCTCTCCTGTCTCCCTCTCCTGTCTCTTGAATTGAAATCAGGCTCAAAATTCATGAATGTGTTATTCAGATAGTATGGCACTGGGGCAGCTCTTACTCTTGTTAAAGCGTCCATTAATGGCTCAAACAAACAAAAAATTATGACTTTAATCTCTCTTTTCTTTCCCAAGGCTCTCCAGCTCTCCTTTTCCCATTTCTGCTCTGTCACCACGAGGAAGAAGGGATGATGGGAGTCGGAGCTGAGAAGACAAACAGAAAGAGAAAGGACGGGCGATGGAGTCAGTGAGGGAACAGGAGAGAGAGAGAGGCCACAACTGCTGCGATCCATGATGGATTCACACAACAAAAGCAGAGGACCTGATTTCACCCAGAGGGAGGACCAATCAGGAAAAGAGAGGGGAAATGAGGGATGGAAAAAGGGCTGACCAATGCCTGGTACTCAGGGCCTGGTAGCTGACTCACACAGATACACTCGCAATCACACAAATACAGTAACACACACAAGCACTGACTCTAATGTCAACACACACACGCAAACACTACGAGGATGGAATGACAATGTAGATTGAGGCAACAAATAATAGGAGTAAAATAGTGACAAAACTTAGGCCAAAATATTGAGAGAAACAATCAAATGTTGTTTAGCTTTTTCATCTGAGCAGTTCTTAGTGTTGTTGGGGAAAGAGAGAATGAGGATTGTCCTCATTATTAACACTAGTTAGTGCTTTCTCCTTCTGTCTTCTCTGGGTAGCTCTAGTTCCTCCTCTCTACCCTAGGGTTAGGTAGCTCCTCCTCTCTACCCTAGGGTTAGGTAGCTGTCTAGCTCCTCCTCTCTACCCTAGGGTTAGGTAGCTGTCTAGCTCCTCCTCTCTACCCTAGGGTTAGGTAGCTCCTCCTCTCTACCCTAGGGTTAGGTAGCTGTCTAGCTCCTCCTCTCTACCCTAGGGTGAGGTAGCTGTCTAGCTCCTCCTCTCTACCCTAGGGTTAGGTAGCTGTCTAGCTCCTCCTCTCTACCCTAGGGTTAGGTAGCTCCTCCTCTCTACCCTAGGGTTAGGTAGCTGTCTAGCTCCTCCTCTCTACCCTAGGGTTAGTTAGCTGTCTAGCTCCTCCTCTCTACCCTAGGGTTAGTTAGCTGTCTACCTCCTCCTCTCTACCCTAGGGTTAGGTAGCTGTCTAGCTCCTCCTCTCTACCCTAGGGTTAGGTAGCTGTCTAGCTCCTCCTCTCTACCCTAGGGTTAGGTAGCTCCTCCTCTCTACCCTAGGGTTGGGTAGCTGTCTAGCTCCTCCTCTCTACCCTAGGGTTAGTTAGCTGTCTAGCTCCTCCTCTCTACCCTAGGGTGAGGTAGCTGTCTAGCTCCTCCTCTCTACCCTAGGGTTAGGTAGCTGTCTAGCTCCTCCTCTCTACCCTAGGGTTAGTTAGCTGTCTAGCTCCTCCTCTCTACCCTAGGGTTAGGTAGCTGTCTAGCTCCTCCTCTCTACCCTAGGGTTAGGTAGCTCCTCCTCTCTACCCTAGGGTTAGGTAGCTGTCTAGCTCCTCTCTACCCTAGGGTTAGGTAGCTGTCTAGCTCCTCTCTACCCTAGGGTTAGGTAGCTGTCTAGCTCCTCCTCTCTACCCTAGGGTTAGTTAGCTGTCTAGCTCCTCCTCTCTACCCTAGGGTTTGGTAGCTGTCTAGCTCCTCCTCTCTACCCTAGGGTTAGGTAGCTGTCTAGCTCCTCCTCTCTACCCTAGGGTTAGGTAGCTGTCTAGCTCCTCCTCTCTACCCTAGGGTTAGTTAGCTGTCTAGCTCCTCCTCTCTACCCTAGGGTGAGGTAGCTGTCTAGCTCCTCCTCTCTACCCTAGGGTGAGGTAGCTGTCTAGCTCCTCCTCTCTACCCTAGGGTTAGGTAGCTGTCTAGCTCCTCTCTACCCTAGGGTTAGGTAGCTGTCTAGCTCCTCTCTACCCTAGGGTTAGGTAGCTGTCTAGCTCCTCCTCTCTACCCTAGGGTTAGGTAGCTGTCTAGCTCCTCCTCTCTACCCTAGGGTTAGTTAGCTGTCTAGCTCCTCCTCTCTACCCTAGGGTTAGGTAGCTGTCTAGCTCCTCCTCTCTACCCTAGGGTTAGGTAGCTCCTCCTCTCTACCCTAGGGTTAGGTAGCTGTCTAGCTCCTCTCTACCCTAGGGTTAGGTAGCTGTCTAGCTCCTCTCTACCCTAGGGTTAGGTAGCTGTCTAGCTCCTCCTCTCTACCCTAGGGTTAGTTAGCTGTCTAGCTCCTCCTCTCTACCCTAGGGTTTGGTAGCTGTCTAGCTCCTCCTCTCTACCCTAGGGTTAGGTAGCTGTCTAGCTCCTCCTCTCTACCCTAGGGTTAGGTAGCTGTCTAGCTCCTCCTCTCTACCCTAGGGTTAGTTAGCTGTCTAGCTCCTCCTCTCTACCCTAGGGTGAGGTAGCTGTCTAGCTCCTCCTCTCTACCCTAGGGTTAGGTAGCTGTCTAGCTCCTCCTCTCTACCCTAGGGTTAGTTAGCTGTCTAGCTCCTCTCTACCCTAGGGTTAGGTAGCTGTCTAGCTCCTCCTCTCTACCCTAGGGTGAGGTAGCTGTCTAGCTCCTCCTCTCTACCCTAGGGTGAGGTAGCTGTCTAGCTCCTCCTCTCTACCCTAGGGTTAGGTAGCTGTCTAGCTCCTCTCTACCCTAGGGTTAGGTAGCTGTCTAGCTCCTCTCTACCCTAGGGTTAGGTAGCTGTCTAGCTCCTCCTCTCTACCCTAGGGTGAGGTAGCTGTCTAGCTCCTCCTCTCTACCCTAGGGTGAGGTAGCTGTCTAGCTCCTCCTCTCTACCCTAGGGTGAGGTAGCTGTCTAGCTCCTCCTCTCTACCCTAGGGTTAGGTAGCTGTCTAGCTCCTCTCTACCCTAGGGTTAGTTAGCTGTCTAGCTCCTCTCTACCCTAGGGTGAGGTAGCTGTCTAGCTCCTCCTCTCTACCCTAGGGTTAGGTAGCTGTCTAGCTCCTCCTCTCTACCCTAGGGTAAGGATTAGGTACAGTAGCTGTCTAGCTTGACTGTTGTTGGCTCCATAGCTGGCTGTTCAGATGGGTTCAGTTTCAGGAGAGACTCCCCTTACAGTTAGTGGAGTGCAGTCAATGAAAACCGGTGTGAGTGAATAGAAATGTTAAGAGCTCTTTGTCTGAGTGAATGTCATTGCTGGAGCGAGTTATTGGGATGAATATTCATGTCCATATTCTGTAGTTCAGAATATGGGCATGAATGAGACAAGGTGGCAGCCTACATGCATGTCTTGGGTAATGTCGTAGGTGGAGCACCTCTTGTAGGGGTCAGGGTGTCATCGGCGGAGCTCCTACCTGTTGGATTGAATGATATGACTGGTCCCCTGTTGGAAAGAGCTTGATGGGTAAATCCTCACTTGACTGTAGTGACTGTGTCTGAAGGAAACCTGTCTGTATGACTGTGTGTGATTGGTTGTCTGTTTTTACCTCACCAATGAGAGGGCTCCATGCTCACTGAAGGCCCTTCGATAAGGACCTGTAAACACATTCTATTTCTCTATAGCTTCTTTATCATCTTAAGTCTTATAACGGCATATTATATACAGACTGGTCACTGTATTACAAATCTGTAGCAAAAATAAGTGCCCAGACCAACAGCATAGAAATAAACACACAGACATGTACACCCTCTCACTCAATAACACAGATCACTATACTGGCACATACAGAAATGCACACTTACAAATGCTCATGTACGTAATGTACACACATTCACATTCTCTCTCTCTCACACACACACACACACACACACACACACTGTGTTTGTGTTAGAATTAATGGGACACCTTAAATATATTTGTTTGGATCCAAGATGTATCTTATACTAAAAGGGACTGTGCTTTCAGAGATGGAGGGAATACGTGACAAACAAAATCTCAATGAAGATTGACTCCATTTATACGAAAGACTTTCGAAGCAACTGCTATTCAACCGTTCTAAAGTCCTCTGTGCAAGGGAGAGAGACTGAAAAGGAGAGGGGAGGGAAAGAGAAACAAACTGCCAAATCTTCCTCTTTCCCACCCAATCCCCCCACTCCTTCCAAAACCTCTTTCTACAGAAGCATGAGAACATGAACTGGAACCCAAATGAGTGGGAGGAGAGATATGTTCTGTTTTAATACTACAATTGTTCTTACAACAATTTTTTTTACTTAAAATGGGTCTGGAATACTGCTATTGATATGAAGAGAATTATTGTTACTATTATCATTACTATCATCGTCCTTACTGTTATAAGGTGCAGTTCCCCGTTCTGCCTTTCATGGCTGAGGTGGCGCTCTTTTGCATTTTAGGCAATGTATTTTCATAATTTTGCCAGTAGTGTTAGTCGCTATAATCCTATAAAATTGTTATCATGAGATTCATGACTGTAGGTCAAACTATGACACCATGGTGTCTAACAATTTAAAATGTATATAAATATAAAACTATATTGTTACTTCCAAAAATATAGAAAAAATATCTATTTAGTTTGATGTACAGAATGCTTTACATAAAGGCTTTTGTCTAGTCGTAAAACCACCACATTTACTTTGCCCTCTTGTTTTGGTATAATATTTTGAAATGAAGGTTTGACTGATGTATGCTTCAGATTGACATTGAGGCCTAGATTCAATCCGGAGGGTGGAAGACCCACGTTATAGCACGATTGGCATTCAAAGACAATGTTCCCGCATTCGCAGAAAACACTGCATTTGTTGGCTCAATTGGAAATGCCCTCTCAATGTCAATACGCTATAACGAGGATATTCTGCGTTCTGGGTTGAATCCAGACCGAAATATATTTTTATGCAAGAATTCCTCTGCCATCCAAGCTTCCTCTCACTTTGAGGCAGCGTCTGTGTATAAAGCTGTGAATATACGTATCACTTTAAACCTCACTGTGTGGAAGCCAAAGTTAGATTCACTACATTGTCATTATTCACATTATTTTATGCTGATCAAGATGTAGCCATTGTGCCCTGGAAATGGCCACGAGACAAATGGTATTGTGAAAAAGATGCATATAATTATTCACATCAAATTTGTTTCTATTTTGTACATTAAGTCATTATGGATCATTAAAGTAGTATTTTATTTATTGATATTTCATTGTTTATCTACTCATTTAAACATTAATTTATGTCAGGGCTATTCAACCCAGGATCCGCAAAACCCCTAAAACAAAACAATATTTTTACATCGCTATCAATAACAGAATAAACATTGAATTACATACCTACAGTGGAGGAGAATATCTTTATAATAGTCAACTTTATTAATCAACTCCTAATATAGAGCAAATTACTAATTGAAGCCAATAATGACACAAGAGTCTGACAGGCTTTGAAACAGCCTGTATAACACGTGTATAAGTTTCCAGTGTGGCGAGTGCTGCTGGAAAGCTTTCTTGACTTGGACATACATTTTCGGCAACACATGGCAAACTTTTGTTTAACCAGCTAAACAGTTGTTCTTAGTGATAGTTTAATTGACCTTTCTAGCTAATAGGCTGTGTTAGTTTACACTTCCTCTTCCAATTATGTAGGGAGTTCAAAAATAGACTTATCTACCAAATCCATTTTTAAATGTTGATTACTTCACCTTTCCATTGCCAATCACCTGATGAGAAGACGTTAAAAATGTCTTATGTATGATGGGGTCCCTGGGAGGGGGTCCCTGAGCAAGGAAAGGTTAAATACCACTGATTTGTCATTTTCACAGGAATTATACTATTGACCTATTTTCACCTTGCATTTAGTTGGATTGGGTGCTTTCTGCTTTATCTGTGATCAGTTCTACATTTCTTTTCATCACTAAAATCAAATAAGGGCTCTTCCATTATCTCTATTTACTACTAAACACCACATTTGAGTCCTAAAACACACATCCCCCAGCAGTGGGTGGGTATTGGCAGGTTACATACATGAGTGCTTTCCATCTCCCTCCAATCTGGAGGAATGTGAGGCCTTCAGATCCTTGTCCTTATGCCCACACACACACACACACACACACGACACACTTAAGCTGTTTACACAGGCAGAACAATTCAGTAATTCAGTTGTCTTTTGACAGATCTGAAAAAAATCTGATTTGTCAAATGACCAATTAGTGGAAAGAATATCAGAATTGGGCTGCCCGTGTAGACAGCCTTACATGAGCAGAGTTCAGGATGGGGAATGATGCTGGTGAGCAAGGTTTTCCTAATGCAGGTGATCTAGCAATAAGGACGATGAAAATAATGCTCATCCCAATTATGGTTTAAGATGTAAAAAAATCTAACCCTGAAGTTCTAAAGAATCTGTCTTCCAAATGATGTTTCAAATGAAGGTACAACATTATTTAACTGAAGTGCTTTCTATATCCCTCGCTCCATTCCCTATGGAAGACCTCTGTTGTGCATGTCCTCCGGGCATCAACTCCCTGCAGAAAGCCCCCTACACAGCTGCTGCACTGTGAGAGACTATGTACTGTTCAGCTGGTTTACAGTCACTGCATTATGCAATGGGTTCATTATCACATTCCTTAGAATATCAAGGTATGAATGCCTGTTCCTGCTGCTATGACAACCTTACCATTTACTTGTGTTGGGTAAATGTGGCAGTGACAAACTTGTTTTGCAGTGTTTTTCACCACCATCTCATAGCGGGATTCAAGAGGTGTATAATTACACTGTCAGGTGGAAGGATCTGGCTGTATAGAAAGCACCATTTTGTTTAAGAGAATATTTTAAACTGATGAGAAGTATGAGCAGATGAACAGTAACTTACAGAATGTGATATACATATGCACATTCATATAAACATAAATATATGAATGTCAAATGTTAAGATTAATCAATTAGAATTATAATAAAGATGCAGAAATAAAATTGAGTGGTCATTTATTCCATGTACAAATAAATTGACCATTTGCGTCAAACACATCTCCTGGGGGGAGCTCACCAGTAAAGCTAGAAAGGACATGACCCAGAGTATCTGATCAAAATATTTTAATGTTTCAGCCTTAAATAACAATCAGGAACATAAATAAAAAATCATCTCACTTAGGTCAGCACATTTCCATTGATGAGTCAGCCCTTGTATTAACACTTCCCACATTTACAGAATTATTAGGAAAAGGGATATTGTTTCCCAATCTTGGTCATGTTGGGGAAATAATCCTTAATGCTTTGATAAATTGGTGAGCTCGTTGATTGAAACAAAAAAAGGGACTGAAGTGACACCAGCTGGATAACGCTGGAAATACAGGTAAAACAGTGCCTCTTGTGCAAAACACAGGGCCCTAAAGATCTCACCCCATGTTAACAGTCTGCAGTCGCCACATCTTCTGTGGCGGTCCAAGATCTGCATGAAAAAAGTGATAGAAAACTGTCTGAAAATAATTACATCACAACCTACACAAGGATCCTATGGGATTAATTATCATCAGTCTCCTCAGACTCAAGCCTGTCAGAGCCAGAGAGCACTTTATCGCCACAGATATTCAGAGCCCAGTGCAAAACATCACAGGAGAAAGACATTTAAACAAAGATTACATTTGCTAGTCATTAGTACTTAAAGCTCACCTTGTAGTTTGGTATCGACTTAGCATTGTCACCTCTGGGGAAAATAAGTTCCATTAGGACAATAATCAATAAACATTAAAAATCTACAAGACTCAGACTAACATTATCCTCAGACTCTGGCCTGTCAGAGCCAGAGAGCACTTCATCGCCACAGAAACTCAGAGCCCAGTGCAAAACATCATAGGAAACAAAGTACATATGAAAGAAAACCAGACTCACCTTGTGGATTGTTCTGACAGCCTCGTAACCTTTGGACAATAGAAAAAGACTACCATAAGGACAATATCTGCAACGGACAATCAAGCAGACAAGACTAACTACAGTAGACGCGAGCATCCTCAGACTCGGGCCTGTCAGAGCCAGAGAGCACTTTATCGCCACATAATTTCAGAGCCCAGTGCAAAACATCATAGGAGACGTTTCAGACAACGTACCAGACACCGCAATGCCCCAAGTAACTTGCTAGCTAAGCAGTGTCCATAGAAAGGTTTACCTTCTTGGGTATAGGCTAAATCAAAACGAGATATATTTGCCAAATACTCGATTTGCCTCAAGTCAAAATTATAAATTGAAAGTTTCATACAAACGTTTAAGTAACTATAGCTAACTACCAACACGAGCTTCCTGCAGACGTTCTACAATGAGCATACTTTGCTAGCAAGCTGCTAACGTTAGCTAGCCACATCGAGGGAATTCGTTTACTGTCTAACTAAATAAAACATGACTGCTGAGGAAAGGAACTATTTAGCTAAATCGTTTAATTCGAATAAGACGAAAATGTCCAACTTCACACTCACCAAGCCACGTGCTGACCCTCCAATCTAACCCTAGGAAAAGGCTGACCCACCAAAATGGCCGCTTTTATATGTCATTTCTGGGAGGACCAAAGAATAGGACCCCATTTCTTTTGCTGCCTATCGTAGGCGCCGTAAGTAAAAACAATCACCTTGTTTAGAATTAACAACTTGAAGTCGAACTATGAAATAAAATGTATTTAACGTGTATTATATGCATATTTCATTTGTTAACTACTTGCGACATTTTGTCTTGGATAAGATAACCATTGGAGAGGCCATACATGTGAAAGCATACATGATTCATTTGTAAAAATAACATGTGATCAGGATACTCTATTGCCAGAGTTACCATTATACACTTCAGTATAATACACAGTATAATACACTTCAGTATAATACACAGTATAATGGTAACTTTGTGTGAGTGGTTCTAGTTTTGTAACCATAATTTTTACATTTACATTTGAGTCATTTAGCAGACGCTCTTATCCAGAGCGACTTACAGTAGTGAATGCATACATTTCATTTCATGCATTTTTCTTTTTGTACTGGCCCCCCGTGGGAATCGAACCCACAACCCTGACGTTGCACACACCATGCTGGCGTTGCAAACACCATGCTCTACCAACTCTACCAACGGAGCCACAGGGAAGATAATGTGTGGATTGATAATACTGTATTTCCCCTCAATGACAGCCCAATGTTTTAGGTTCAGAATCATTTGGGATGAGCAACAAGTGTTAAACATAGTAATACAAAACTGTTTAAATTCAAATTCAGTCAAAGTACCATGACAATAACATGAGCTTGAATGCCACGCCTGCATTGCAGAGTCACGACAAGTCCTGGCAAGGCAGAGCAGAGAAGTGTAGCATAGCATTAGGCGTGAGATCATAAGGTATGTGAATGACTGCTGTTGGTAATATGGCCCCCTATTAATCTCCAGAGATCCCCAGCTTTAAAGTAAAACACACATTCTCTCTCTCTCTCTCTCTCTCTCTCTCTCTCTCTCTCTCTCTCTCTCTCTCTCTCTCTCTCTCTCTCTCTCTCTCTCTCTCTCTCTCTCTCTCTCTCTCTCTCTCTCTCTCTCTCTCTCTCTCTCTCTCTCTCTCTCTCACACACACACAAGCACTGGATGTCCTCACCAGCTGTGGCAGACCCCCAAACACCCTTGGGGAATGTATAGAGGAGAGGCAAGGGGGACGTGTAAGGGGGTGGAATTTTGTTCTTCTTATCTTTGACTATATAATATGTGATTCTGTGGCTTGTGTAGTGGTATTTAACAACATACAGTTATATGACAAAACCTTAGGCTCTATATAGCACACATATACAGTGCTCTGTAACAGTCCTAGTCAAAGGTTGCTACTACAGACCACAGGCACACATACACACTAAAAGCTAAAAACACTGCACACTTCATTAACACTCAATGGAGAGTGGTAGAGCAAGGGTAAGAGTGAGAGAGAGAGGGAGAAAGAGAAAGAGGGAAAGCGAGCATAAGTGGGAGGGGTGCTGTCCAGTGGTGTGGTACAGAGAGACAGAGAATTAGTTTTCTGCAGCTGTTTTGAAGAGAGAGAGGGAACGGAGAAAGCGGGTGAGGGAGGAGAGAGGGGAAAAAGACAGCCAACTCATCCGACACTGACAGTGTGCCAAAGAAAGGGAAGAAGAGGGAGCAAAAGCACGGTAAAAGGAGTGGAAGAGAGAGGAGAGAACTACGGGAAAAACTGAGCAGGCTTAAGGGGAGAGACAGAAGGGGAGAGAGAGAGGAGGGTGGAGAGAAACTTAACCTAGAAAAGAAGAGCAAGTTAAAACAGTGAGGCCACCAGCAGCGGTGAACGAGTGAGAGGTAAGAAACTTTTCCAGATTTCTCTGGCTGAATTCAAACTT
The DNA here is from genome assembly GCF_901001165.1 of Salmo trutta. Classification (NCBI taxonomy): domain Eukaryota; kingdom Metazoa; phylum Chordata; class Actinopteri; order Salmoniformes; family Salmonidae; genus Salmo; species Salmo trutta. The sequence continues at coordinate 29,595 of NW_021823178.1, forward strand.
CATTAAGACCTGATACACTGATAGTTCACTGTACAAGTCTATTTTTGTAGTATGCATTCATATGTTGCTATATATTTCCTCTAGGCGTGGGTGTATGTACTGAGTTATGTGTGACAGCCAAAACGGGGGACAGGGGGAGGAGAGAGAGTGTATGCCAGTGGGGGTGATGGGTACTGTGGTGGGGGAAGAGAGGGTAGACAGGGGGTGAGAGAGTTGGCAGTGGGAGTATGTGCCAGGCTTCAGCATTTCAATAAGTTTCAGAAGATTTACCCTTTCTGCTTTCTCTTGGCGTAGGCTATTTCAAAAATGTTGGACTCCTCCAGAGATTTCTAATAGTTTGACTTGGACAGCACACAGGAATTTCAGATTTTTTTGCATGGTCTGTGATCAACTCAAATCTATGCCAGTAGATGGTAAGTGAGATATTATTGAAATAATACCTTGATTTGGTATGCTCTTATCACTATCTGTACTGATCGGTGTCCTTCACTAGAAAAACGAATCATTGGTTTAGCAGTCGCAGAGGATATATGGATTTAGCAGTCCATCTCGAAGGAATGAAGGGATACCTCTCATTCTCAGAGATTATCAACAGAGAAGGCAACTATTGATAGTTCTTCATCGTGTTCTTCCTCGTGGTCTTCCTCAAGCTAAAATAAAGGTTGAATAAAATAAAGGTTACATTTTAAAACATTCCCGGCATGCTTTAGCCCTGCCCAGAGGGAGAGGATTCAGTGAGGGAACAGGAAGAGGGGTCAAAGGTTAAGAAGGAAATTATTAATTATATATCTGGCCTCCTGTAGTGATAGGGAACAAAATACCCTGTGGGTTGTGTCATCTTCCTGCAGACAGACAGACAGACAGACAGACAGACAGACAGACAGACAGACAGACAGACAGACAGACAGACAGACAGACAGACAGACAGACAGACAGACAGACAGGCAGGCAGACAGAGCGAGCGAGAGACAGAAAGGATCCACACTTTCATCACAGGCCCTCAGTGGAGATGGAGAATCATGTGATAACCCATGAATAGAGGCAGATACAGAAGAATCACTGGATCTGATAGTTGGTCTGACTGAGGGTGGGAGAGATAGAGATATCTGGAAAACAGGCAGAGAAAGATTAGTCTTGTGACAGAGTGGGTTTCGTTACATTCTCTGTAAAATGCCTTGAGAGAGGTTTTATTGTAAGCTGTTTGGGATCATGTGGGTCTGTCTCTAGTTTATATTTGTGTCACTGAGCATGTGAGTCTAGCCTTTTGGGGATTTGTTTTGCAGTTTTAAAGCTAATTTCCTGCAATTCTACACATTTTGTAATGACGTATGCCATGTTAATATGATATCTTAATGAGAATGACTAACAAAATCAATGGGGGCCCCCTGGAGTTTAGGGCCCCTGGATACTTGCCCTACGTGTTTAGATAGCTGGCTAGACTAACTACCTATTAAACAAATTGTTAGCTGTCATGGCTAATTGAGTGACTATCAGTGACTGACATAACAAGAGAACAGTGGAGGCTGGTGGGAGAAGCTATAGGAGGACGGGCTCATTGTAGGAGGACGTCCTCCTATAGCTCCTCCCACAAGCCTCCTCTGCAGCAGAAAAACTGCTGATGTACAACCGCATTTAGAAATTGTACCTGGTGTATTCTTACTCTCTATAGTAGGTTTAGACAATTCTATTTTTTGGGGTCGTGCCCGCTAGCGGTCGAGGGCCCTAAGAAACCTCTTATTCGCTGGAACCGGCACTGTCTGTCTGAGTGCGTGTCTGTAGATTTAGGAGCATGTGAGTTTGTGTGTGTTGTGTGCGTATTGCATGTGTGTCTATGTTTTAATGTTTTCTCTAGGGCGAGAGGGGAAGCCAAGCCCATCAGCAGAGACACAGAGAGGGAGAGAGTAGGAAGACGGGGACAGTGGGGTGACCTTTACCCCCTGTTTATTTTGGGATGGCTCAAGTTTCAAAGCTGGGAATTGTGGGAGAGGGCATTCCATCCTTGCTGGTAGACTCAGGGCCTTAAATGCCAGGCGTGTGAGTATCTGTTTTACTGTATTATACTGATACTGTACCACGCCAGAATAACTCCCTCTCACCTACTGCTAGTTATCAGTCTACCCTGTACACTGTAGAAATTATACTTTGCTTATGCAACACATTTGTCCAATTCTACACTGTAACGGAAAACTGTAATTTATACGGTAATTTGGGGTATTATCAACAACAACAAATTTGTGGGCGGGGAAATAATTGCTGTATTTCTAATGATATTGTAATTCCAAACCACAGAGTACAGTACCATACCGTATCTTTAGAGCACCAAAAACCTTATGACCACTAGTGGGTGCACGGTATTGTTGTTTCTGGCTCATTACCACATATTGAGGCATGCCTTGTAAGATGCTATATTTGTTGCACCCGTGAGTGAGAATGCTGTACCAATTGAACTCGTATGTGGTTACAGTGCTTCATCAATTTAAAATGTATAGGGGACAGATTGGAGTGGCAGCAAGTTGTAGCCCTTTCCTGCAGTCAATGACCAAAGTGCTCCCTTTGGCCTTGTGGGTGAAATGTTATGAATATTTTTTTAATAATATGCTAATTTATCAAGAACATTTTTGAAAAAAGCTATGAAAATATGGTGTTTCTATGTCAAACAGTTTTGTTATATTTCAGTCTTCTGTGATTTACTTTTTAAACATTTCCATTATCTGACATTGTTGTCACGTCCTGACCAGTAAAGGGCCTATTTGTTATTGTAGTTTGGTCAGGACGTGGCAGAGGGTATTTGTTGTACATGTTTTTGGTTATGTGTTTATATAAAGGGTTATTTTGTGTAGAGTGTTTCTGGGTTTAGTGGTGTATCTATGTAGAAAGGGTATTTGATTTAAGTGGTTGGGGTTTATGAGATGTATTTATGTAAGATGGGGTGTTTGATTTAGGTGTTCCGGGTTGTTGGGTATGTTCTTGTATTGTATTTCTAGGGGGCTGGTCTAGTGTTGTATTTCTGTGTTGGCTTGGTGTGGCTCTCAATCAGGAACAGCTGTACATCGTTGTTGCTGATTGAAAGTCATATTTAGGTCGCCTGTTTTCACCTGTTAGTTGGTGGGAGATTGTGCTTGTTTAGCTGTGTGCCTGACAAGACGGTCCAGTTCGTTTTTGTATACGTTTATTGTGTTTCCCCTTCTTCACAAAATAAAAAGATGAGTATATATTTTCCCGCTGCGTCTTGGTCTTGGTCTTTCCCCTACGACACCCGTGACAATTGTACAGGTTTCTTCTTGTTATTAAGCCCATAACCGTGTGTGAGGTTATACTTTTGTTTCAACGTACATTTGTTTAAGACTACCATGTGTGACCCTGATTTAGCCCACTGCAGTAAAAGGTTAAACCTTTAGCATTTTGCCATGTCCTTGGTCTGTTTTGCTCTGTGGTTGCAGCCAGTTTGTGTCACGTCTGTTCGAAGGAGCGGACCAAGATGCAGCGTTTTCGTAGTTCCACATATTTAAACGTGAAACTTAATGCAATACAGAAATAACTTGAAAAATAGGAAAACAACAAACCGTGACGCAGAGAGGACAACACACTACTCAAAAGATAATCACCCACAAGGACAGGTGGGACAAACATCAACTTAAGTATGGCCTCCAATTAGAGACAACGACAACCAGTTACCTCTAATTGGAGGTCATGCCAAACAACAACCCACATACAAATACAACAACTAGAACCTGAACATAGACATACAAAAACAGATCAACACCCCCTGTCACGCCCTGACCACTCTACCATAGAAAATAACAACTTACTATGGTCAGGACGTGACAGTTTGGAAGCCTTTGTTAAGGCCTCCGGAAGTGCATGTGATATAAAACACCAGAAATATGTGTAAACACTTTGCATACTGCAGCAGCCAACCTGCTTGCACCAATCCCTTGTAATTACAGAACAATACTGTGAAATATAAACCCCACCCCTCAGTGAATTTCATTCATTCACAGTTGAAGTGTACTTGCTTTGATATCGTATTTATATTACAGTAGGTATACTACAATATGAAACACAGAATTTTACTTATGACTGAGCTGCCTGTAAGTTACTGTCAAATTCACAGCAACGCCTTTACAGTGTATCTTCTTATCTGTCCAGTTTTATTTATACATGTAACAATCTCTTGAATAAACTTTACTGTGTAGGAAAATATTTATCTCCGACTTTCTAAACCAAACTGGTCTTCATGGATTTCCATCATTGTATTCAACTGACCCCCTGGGTGGTGTAAATCTATGTTGAGAGGTGCACAGAATGTTGAAGGACATAAATGATTTCACTATATATTTTTCTGTTTCAGTGGACAGGATGTCGACTCTCCCTCCTGAGGTTGCCACTGAAGATGCCACCAAACAGAGCTTCTGGATGGTGAGTGTGTGTGTGTGCGTGTGTGTGTGTGCGTGTGTGTGTGCACAGAGAGATGGAGTGAGAGAGATGGAGAAAGACGTAGAGAGGGGGAAGAAACAGACAGGAAAACACAGCAGCACTTAGCCTCAGGATGTCTTGATAACCTTGTACAAGAGATTCCCTTGACAGACAAAACAGTATTGCTGCTCATAGGTCAGTGTGTACAAGGTCTCTCTATCACACTAGGCTGGCTATATGTTGTTTAGCTTCAGATAAATGAAGTTCTGCTTCCCTTTTAGCTGGGACATCATCCATCATTCACCCACCTCTTTACAGACGTATCCTAATCATTACAACGGTATTACTGTTAATAAACAACTCTGAAATGGATTATGACAACTTAATAATACATCATATATGCCATTTAGCAGACGATTTTATCCAAACCAACTTACAGTCATGCGTCCATACATTTTACATATGGGTTGTTGGATGCTTAAGATTTGTATTTAGTTGCAGTGTACAGTGAAGTACTTAAGCTCCGAGCTCCAACAGTGCAGGTGTGAATGAAACAAAAAAACTAAACAATAATAATACTGATAAATATAAATGTCTATTGGGGTCCATAGAGGGAGCAGATAGCCAATATGTTTCTCAAATGAAAAATATATTTGTTTTTAACCATCCTCCATAATGCTCATATCATGATAGGCTGATAAATGTGCTATGGCTATAGCATAGGTTGGTTTGGCTTCTATGCTCCACCAATTGGCTAGTTGCAGCTCCATCCGACTGACCAGTGTCTGCTTCTTCTCTTCCTGTTTGCTGGCCTCCTGGTCATTGCCCCACTTTCATCTCCCCTCTCTCTCTGTAATTTGGGCTGCCTCCTGTTGTGTTGGATGTGTTTCCAGCCCAGTTCCTCTTAGTGCTGTTCTCTGGCCCTCCTCTTCTGGCTGCTGCCTGTCATTGTGAAGTGTTGGGTTGAATATGTGCTCTGGCTCTTATTATGGAGTATAATGGTTGTGTTGTCATAGTTGTTACTAGTTAAGTTCTGTAGAGTGTGTAGAATAGCCATCACTAGAGTGACAGTCCACTGTACTGTCTGATTGATTTGAGTTTATAGGTTCACTTTGTTGTTTCCCCAGCATTTCACATTGTTCTAGTTCTGCCTGTTATGTACACAACTATGCAGCCATTTGATTGCTCTACTGTGTTGGTATGTACATGAAATGTGATTTGTTACAGAGAACCATGTCGGATCTCTGATGACTTGTTTTCTGTGATATACTGTAGTGTTGTGCAGGCTCAGTTGTAGTAGCTGTCTCGGCCTTTGTGATTGGATGGCTGCGGCTAGTTCTGGAGCAGAGCTGTTGGCTTTGGGCAAGATTCCTCAGCTGTTTTCACTTAATTCTCAGAGTCAGTAGAAACCACAACATACACAAAGAGAGAGGGAGGGAACGGGAAGAGGATGACCTAAAGGAGAGACAATTACATAGATATTGTTTGGAAATGTGCCAAGGTGTGTGTACGTATGAGAAAAAGAGAGTGAAAGAGAGCGAGAGAGAGAGAGAGAGAGAGAGAGAGAATATGAATAAAAGTGATCAAACTGAAACAGAGGGGTGAAAATAGAGCCAGGAAAATAATGGAGCGTTTTCCAAACTCCACATCCACAAACACAACTCTGGTAATGTCATTGCCCTCTGTTACTCCATCACTCCCTTTTCATCTGTCCTTTTACTGGCCTGTCTATGGGCCTGTTTTCACCAGCCACACCCCATGGTGCCTTCATTAGGCTTTTACAGAAACCTCAAAACATTAAAATGACTTGTCTAAAGGAAAACAGATCGGCATTAGGATGAGAACAGGTTACAGGTCACGGTGTCGAGAGTGTAGAGAGGAAACAGTAAAATAGTTTTTTAACTGAAAGGAACTTCACTATTCGTGTTAATATCCATTGCTACATTACTACTGTACGTCCAATCTCAAACTTTTCCCTCCCCCTCTTCGTCCTTGTTCACCCTCTCTATTCCCCCCTCCCTCCCTCCCTCCCTCTCGCTCTCTCTGTCCTCCCCCTAGCCTGGGAACTACCAGCGCACGGTGAAGCGCACGGAGGATGCCTTCCAGGCGTGTAATGACATCGTGCTGTGCTTCCAGGAGAGAGCCCGTGTGGAGAGGCAGTACGCTCAGCAGCTCAGCGAGTGGAGCAACAAGTGGAAGCCCCTGGTGGACTCCAGTGAGTACTGCAGCTGAAGAGATTTACTGTTTGCTCACTATGTTCCCTGTTGATACTGTATACCCATCCACTCTCTCTCTCTCTCTCTCTCTTCATCCCTCTCTCTGCTCTCCTCCCTCTACAGGCCCGCTATATGGATCCCTCATGCAGGCGTGGCAGTGTTTCCTCTCCTCCGCCGACCGTCTCGCCGCACTGCACTCGTCCGTGTGTCGCTCCCTGGTTTCGGAGGACGGGGACCGGGTCAGGACCTGGCAGAAAGAGAGCTTCCATAAGAAGCTCTTTGGAGGCTTCAAGGAGTCCCAGGACTTTGGGACTGGCTTCGCACGTGCTCAGAAGCCCTGGGCCAAACGGCTGAAGAAGGTTAGAATACTGTAGATCAAAGAGAGGTCTCTCTAAGACACTATGAATCACCACTTTGAATGGACAATCCCTACTGAGATATTCCCAGACTCAAAGATCATACCTTTCTATAGGGTAGGGCGGAGGTAAATGACTTGTAGGGGTTTGTATGGGAGTCTTCATTGAGTCACTAATATGTCAGCGTTACGTTATGCCCCTCCTCAGCTGGACAAAGCCAGGAGTGCCTTCCATAAAGTGCAGCGTAAGGAGCAGACTGCCAGGGACCGGGAGGTCCACGCCAAGGGCAACCCTGACGTGGCCATCGAGAAACAGAGGAAGATTCAGGAGGAAAGAGAGCTGGCTCAGCAGGAGACGGAGAAAGTAAGTGATAGACAGTAAGAGAATGAAGGAGAGGAGTGAATGTGTGAGTCTGTGTTTGTAATAATGTGTAACTCTCCCTCCAATGCGACACCCCCAGGTGCGAGCCCACTATGAGAAGGTTCTGGAGGAGGTGACCCGCTATGCCCCTCGCTACATGGAGGAGATGGAGTGTATTTTTGACCAATCACAGGAGGAGGAGAGGAAGAGGATCAGCTTCCTCAAACAGGCCTTCCTGTCCGTCCACAGACACCTGGACGTCACCAACAACGAGAGGTAGGCTACACCTGCAGCCAGTCTGTTACTAGGATGGTGTGTGTGGGTGTGTTTGTTGTAGTTGTGTAAATGTCTTTATCTCGTCTCTCACACTCCATTTCTGTCACGCCCCATTCTATCATCCCCCCTCTCTCCCTCCCCTCTGTCTCTCTCCCTTCCCCTCTCTCTCCCTCTCTCTCTCTCCTTCTCCCCCCCCCCTCTCTCCCTCCCTCACTCTCCTTCTCCCCCTCTCTCCCTCCCCCTCTCTCCTTCTCCCTCCTTCTCTCCTTCTCTCCCTCCCCCTCCTCCTCTCCCTCCCTCCCCCTCTCTCCCTCCCCCCTCTCTCTCCCTCCCCCTCTCTCCTCCTCTCTCCCAGTGTGAAGGCTGTGTATAATGAGCTCCACAACACTCTCATGGCCATCAATGAGCAGGACGACCTGCGCTGGTGGAAGAACACCCACGGACCGGGCATGCCCACCGACTGGCCTCAGTTCCAGGTGCAACAAACACACATATACACACTCACACACACAGACACAGCGGGCTAATGGAAGTTAATGGGGCCTAATATAGTGTACTGTAATATGGATTGATGTAGACTTCGGCCCTGTGTTATTGTCAGAGTTAGTCTAATGTAGTGAACAGCGTTACAAGCTAATGCAGCAGACTGTATAACAGTAGCACATGGTCCAACATACTGAGTATAACAACAATGTGACCAGTATTACAGTCTCTGGAGGCTAATATACTGGACCGGTCTGCCTTGTTGTACAATGGGGTCTAATGAAACGTCTCTTTCAGGAGTGGACGCCTGAAAAGAATAGCAAAAAAGGGAAGAAAGAGAAAGAGGTAGAGTCACAGCAAGGCACCATAGAGAGGAGGTAAACATGTCTCCACCTGTCTGTCTTTATTGATTCCTCCTACAGTACAACTCTATCTCAGTGATGTGAAGTGTCTGCTAAATGACTTAAATGTAAATGTAAGTAGTTAGAGGAATTTACGTTACAGTCTTAGTAAGATACAGGAGACATGTAGTACTCACTTCCCATCTCATTATGATGAATCATATAGTTCAGATACTGACTGATGTGTTAATTGCTTGTAGTCAGGGTTAGTGTATGGTTGATTTACACACTCTCTCTCTCTCTCTCTCTCTCTCAGTGTAATGATCGGAGGAGTTAAGGTCAGGGCTCTCTATGACTATGACGGACAGGAGACAGATGAGCTCTCCTTTAAAGCAGGTAGGCCTTCACGCTGTACTTGTCTGTGTGAGTGAGAGAGAGAGAGAGAGAGAGAGAGAGAGAGTCTGTGGTACTCTGTTACTGAATGATATATAATGACCATCCTCCACCTCTCCCCTCCAGGTGAGGAGTTTCTGAAGACTGAGGATGAGGATGACCAGGGCTGGTGTAGAGGGATGAAGGATGGAGGGAGAGAGGGACTCTACCCAGCCAACTATGTAGAGACGGTGTAGTTACACCACTATGTTTGTAAAAATAAATAGATAGAATGAAAATGAAAGTGACTCATTTTGATAAGAAACAAAATGATCCTGAAATGATCCTCAGCTGATGTTTACTGTGTACTGTTCCTTAATGAATCCAGGCTGCATCACATCCGGATGTGATTGGGAGTCCCACAGGGCGGCGCAAAATTGGCCCAGCGTCGTCCGGGTTAGGGTTTGGCCGGGGTAGGCCGTCATTGTAAATAAGAATTTGTTCTTAACTGACTTGCCTAGTTAAATAAAGGTAAAACATTTTTTATGAATAAATAAATAATAATAAATGAAAAAAGTGCCCATGCTATCTGCAGGAAAGCTTTCATCCAAAGAGAATACACTATGGGGATATGATAGCTCTGAATGAACTTTTGGCATACCTACACGGCATTAAATATCCTGGTTTTCTTTTCTTTAAAATATGTTGGAAAATGTTTAATATATTTACCTGAGACACCTATATGAAAGCTATATGATGTATGATGCCTTTTTTGTACAATTTGAGAGCTGCGATGCTGATTCTATAGGTATGTACATGTACTGTACATGTCACCACTTGATGCTGAAGCCATACTCTATGTTTGCTGTTCCTTTAGAGCTAAACTCTCCTGTTCGCTTTAGTGAAACATGTATTTATGTAGAAATAAGTGCTTATCACAGGCTTTAATCATTGATTATTATGAACGGAGTGAAACTTTGACAATGAGCACAATTCATCAATACCTGTAGCCTGATCAGTAATAGTATGAGTAGCAAAGTCTCCTGTAGCCTGTGTGTGTTATAAGAGTACGTAGGACTGTAATAGATCTCCTCTCAGAGGGACTGTAATAGATCTCCTCTCAGAGGGACTGTAATAGATCTCCTCTCAGAGGGACTGTAATAGATCTCCTCTCAGAGGGACTGTAATAGATCTCCTCTCAGAGGGACTGTAATAGATCTCCTCTCAGAGGGACTGTAATAGATCTCCTCTCAGAGGGACTGTAATAGATCTCCTCTCAGAGGGACTGTAATAGATCTCCTCTCAGAGGGACTGTAATAGATCTCCTCTCAGAGGGACTGTAATAGATCTCCTCTCATCGCTTTCTTGATGGCAACTACCCTTAATAGAAACTTTGCCAAAGTGAAGGATAGGATGCCATTTCTGGGCCTGTCCACGTTCTGGTTTTTCTTTTCCATTTCTAAATGTGTGTATATGTAGGTGTATACTATACATGCATGTGTGTGTATATGTGAGTGTGTACTATACATGCATGTGTGTGTATATGTGTGTACTATACATGCATGTGTGTGTATATGTGAGTGTGTACTATACATGCATGTGTGTGTATATGTGTGTACTATACATGCATGTGTGTGTATATGTGAGTGTGTACTATACATACATGTGTGTGTATATGTGAGTGTGTACTATACGTGCATGTGTGTGTAAATGTGAGTGTGTACTATACATGCATGTGTGTGAAAGGTAAGCCTCGGCCCTCATTGTATCTTGTAATAGTATATTTGAGCCTTTCATACTGTAAGTGCCTTTCTAAAGAATAAAATGAAACAAAACAAATGTTGATAACTTTTGTTGCCGTATTCTTGGACAGGAGATGACGAGTGATGACACATTTAAGGATGGTGTTTGTGTTGTTCTACAGTACCCACAGTATCAATGTTTATTTACACATACACTGAAGAGAACAGCTAAATGTACAGTATATGTGTGTGTGTTTGAGTGTATGCTCGTGCGTGTGTGAATGTGTGTATACAAGTGCTTGCAGCCGTGTGTGTGTGTGAATACCATCGGCCTGGGTGTTGAACAGGGCTCTGGAGCATGTTTATGGTGCCACATCAGTAGAGTTGTCAGTCTGAGTGGCAGTCAGACACAGACATCTCTGGCTCCCAAGTGTCTATCACAGACTGTGTCAGAGAGCAGAGTGGAGTAGAGCAGAGTGGAGTAGAGCAGAGTGCAGTAGAGCAGAGTGCAGTAGAGCGAGGCATCCTGGACCTAGTTCAGGTCAATCGCTTCTCTTCATCTGCCTGTGATGTCACCTCTCTCAGCCAGATAGGAAGTGACATCACCATATGGTCAGAATTCAAACACACCACCCATGGCTCTGCATGTTGATGATTCTGTATTCAAAGGACTGCACAAAGTAAGTGGCTCAGCAGTGGAACAAACAGATGGTATCATTGTAATGTGATATGGAATTCAACAGAAATAAAGGCTATGCATGTATTATAGGTAAAACATAAATGGAATGTCTACTGTATATCTAGAACCATGCCATGATTTGTATGTGTCACGCCCTGACCTTAGAGATCCCTTTTATTCTCTATTTGGTTAGGTCAGGGTGTGACTAGGGTGGGCAATCTATGTTTTCCATTTCTTTGTTGGCCGGGTATGGTTCCCAATCAGAGGCAGCTGTCTATCATTGTCTCTGATTGGGGATCATACTTAGGCAGACTTTTTTCCACCTTTAGTTTGTGGGATCTTGATTTTGTATAGCTGCTGTATAGCCTGCAGAACTTTACATTCGTTTTTGTATTTTGCTGTTTTGTCGGTGTTCATTTTAATAAAGTAAAATGTACGCCTACCACGCTGCACCTTGGTCCGATCATTACGACGAACGTAACAGTATGCCACATAGTTTAAAATCTGTTGATTGGTCAAAATGATACCCCACCTGTATGTGGTCATGTGAGTAGGAAGGATGGGTCAAAATGGCTGTGGTGGTGTGAGGAAACAATTAATTAAATGTTTGTTTAAAAGTTTGAAAGTAAAATAGTTGAGTAATTGTGCTGTAAAAACCTGTTTCTTTGAATTATCTTCCTGGGAAAATGTAATCACTGGACTACTCTCATCACCAAGGACTTCCTTTCATCACCAATGACTTCCTTTCATCACCAAGTACTTCCTATCACCCCCAAGGACTTCCTTTCACCCCCAATGACTTCCTTTCATCACCAAGTACTTCCTTTCACCCCCAAGGACTTCCTATCATCACCAAGGACTTTCTATCATCACCAAGGACTTCCTATCACCCCCAAGGACTTCCTGATTATGTTGATTGACTCTCTTGCATTTCCTGTTGGATTTTTGCGAAATTACTCTCATTTTGGTTTGTTACCTTTGAACTCTGGACAACTGAATTTACAGGTGGCTCGATATAGTAGATAGATAGTTGGCCCTCTCCACACTCCCTCACTGTTTCATTGTGAAGGCAAGCAAACATGCATTATTAGCTTGTGTGTCGTGATGGTTTAGACTTGCACAAATACAGTGTGATAGAAACACAACCTAATGATGCCACTTTGAGGGGCGAAGACGCATAAAGGGATACTTCATCCAAATGATGAATTCACCTCATCTTACCTTATCTTAAGGGTGCATAGTAGTCCATGGAACCGAGATAGAATTCAGCAATTTATATTCATTAAGAGAGCTCATTTTATACAGTAAGTGCAATGCCAACACATAACAATTAACACTCACTTGTTTGTCACGGCAATTATGATTGGAAACAGCTCATTTACATGCTAATGGTCCCCTGACATCCATTGAAATTGACGCCAGTGAGCTCTCAAAGACAAACCGGTCAATAGTGTCACCCATTTATCTTAGTCAGGTCAACATGTGGCCAACCACTCTTAGTACATAGTCTCTGCCCTCTGTATTTACTACGAAACAGTCAGACATCACATCTCCTGCCACTCACAGCAGTCACCACGAAGACAGTCAATGGAGAGAGTCAGTTTACAGTGGCTTTACCTCCAGTGTCATATCATTATATCATTTTGCTTAGAAGAGTGATTTGATCCGATCCCTAATGATCTCTTCTGTTTGTGTGGATCCTCCTTCTCTCTGTCTCTCCGTTTCTCTCTCTCTGTCTCGTTCAAATGAAATTCAACTACACTTAATTAATATCCTACACACACCTAGGTAGAAAGATGCACATGCACCCACGGAGACTCATCTGCAGTTCACCAGGCAGCCAACAGAGGGGGCTAAAGGATCAGATTGGCAGTATACAGCAGGCCTGTCTCAAGGAGAAATATGCTCACTGGTGTAGCAGCATATTGGGAAAATGTCTTTATTCCCTCATGTTTCATGTTATGACAAGCAGAACTTTGGGTTGCCATGGAGAGAGCTGCTGGAAAAAAACATAATTAAAAGCCCTGGAACTGGTGTTAGTCTGACTCAGTGCCTGTCTGTCTGCAGATGAATGAGAATGCAAGATGTTTCCTTGAAGGCAAATCGAACGAATGCATGTTTTTATATTGTGTGTATGCATAATGTTCATATAATGCTGAGTGTATGTTAAAGGGAGAGAGGATGTCAATTATGCTGTGTTACTCATATGTCTTCATTGATACAATTCAGTCTAGCAGGGTAAGGTACATAGAAAGTGTATGTGTGTGTGTATTTGTGTGTATGTGTGTGTGTGTGTGGCTGTTGTGTGTCTGTGGGTATCCCTATGTAAACACAGACTGGTGTGTGTAGAAATGACTCACCGTCCCTGTTAGAAAGACACAGAGTAGAGGAGCAGATGAGTGTTCTCCCAGCTTGTCAGTCACACAGCACTCCCAGATGGGCTCTCACATCCTCCCCTGGTCTCTCTCAGATAAACAAACCCCCCCCAGGGGAGAACCTCAATCCCCCTTACGGCCCACAGGGAGATGAAACCCCCAATCCCCCATACGGCCCACAGGAAGATAAAAGCCCCAATCCCCAATACGGCCCACAGGAAGATAAAAGCCCCAATCCCCAATACGGCCCACAGGAAGATAAAAGCCCAATCCCCCATACGGCCCACAGGGAGATGAAACCCCCAATCCCTCCTACGGCCCACAGGGAGATGAAACCCCCAATCACTCCTACGGCCCACAGGGAGATGAAACCCCCAATCCCTCCTACGGCCCACAGGGAGATGAAACCCCCAATCCCTCCTACGGCCCACAGGGAGATGAAACCCCCAATCCCTCCTACGGCCCACAGGGAGATGAAACCCCCAATCCCAATACGGCCCACAGGAAGATAAAAGCCCCAATCCCCCCTACGGCCCACAGGAAGATAAAAGCCCAATCCCCCATACGGCCCACAGGGAGATGAAACCCCCAATCCCTCCTATGGCCCACAGGGAGATGAAACCTCCAATCCCTCCTACGGCCCACAGGGAGATGAAACCCCCAATCCCTCCTACGGCCCACAGGGAGATGAAACCCCCAATCCCTCCTACGGCCCACAGGGAGATGAAACCCCCACTCCCCCCTACGGCCCACAGGGAGATGAAACCCCCAATCAACTCCTACAGCCCACAGGGAGATGAAACCCCCAATCCCCCATTCGGCCCACTGAAAGATAAAACCCCAATCCCCCCTCTGACCCACAGGAAGGACGACCAGGGGGCGGGCGAGAGGACCAGAAGATGGGGAAGAGGGCCTACTCACACTAGAGGGTCAGCTCAGGAGAAAGGGGGAAGGCTCTCTGGCTCGCTTGGCCTCTGTGTGCATCCATTTTCATTTTAAACTGGCCTAAAATAATGAGCAATCAAGAAGATGGTTATTCTAGCATTTCAATTAGCCTAATTAAAGAGAGGGCAGCAGGCCACTGAATAGAATGGCTAACACTACGGTGTGTGTGTGTGCAGTACGTCTGTGTGTGTGTGTGTGTGCAGTACGTCTGTGTGTGTGTGTGTGTGTGTCTGTGTGTGTGTGTGTGTGCAGTACGTCTGTGTGTGTGTGTGCAGTACGTCTGTGTGTGTGTGTGCAGTACGTCTGTGTGTGTGTGTGTGTGTGTCTGTGTGTGTGTGTGTGCAGTACGTCTGTGTGTGTGTGTGCAGTACGTCTGTGTGTGTGTGTGTGTGTGTGTGTGTGTGTGTGTGTGTGTGTGTGTGTGTGTGTGTGTGTGTGTGTGTGTGTGTGTGTGTGTGTGTGTGTGTGTGTGTGTGTGTGTGCAGTACGTCTGTGTGTGTGTGTGTGTGTGTGTGTGTGTGTGTGTGTGTGTGCAGTACGTCTGTGTGTGTGTGTCTGTGAACGTGTTTAATTCTGCATGAATAGTAAAATAACAAAAATTGAACCAACTGGGGACATTTTGTTAGTCCCCACAAAGCCAACTGCTATTTATAGGGGGTTAACGTTTAGAATTAGTGTTAGAATTAGGTTTAGGAGCTAGGGATAGGATTAGGGTTAGGGTTAACGTTAGGGTAAGGGTTAGGGTTAGGGTTAGGGTAAGGGTTAGGGGTTAGGGTTAACGTTAGGGATAGGATTAGGGTTAGGGTTAACGTTAGGGTAAGGGTAAGGGTTAGGGGTTAGGGTTAGGGTAAGGGTTAGGGGTTAGGGTTAACGTTAGGGATAGGATTAGGGTTAGGGTTAACGTTAGGGTTAGGGTTAGGGTTAACGTTAGGGATAGGATTAGGGTTAGGGTTAACGTTAGGGTAAGGGTTAGGGTTAGGGTTAACGTTAGGGACAGGATTAGGGTTAGGGTTAACGTTAGGGTTAGGGTATGGGTTAGGGGTTAGGGTTAACGTTAGGGATAGGATTAGGGTTAGGGTTAACGTTAGGGTAAGGGTTAGGGTTAACGTTAGGGTTAGGGTAAGGGTTAGGGGTTAGGGTTAACGTTAGGGATAGGATTAGGGTTAGGGTTAACGTTAGGGTAAGGGTTAGGGGTTAGGGTTAGGGTAAGGGTTAGGGGTTAGGGTTAACGTTAGGGATAGGATTAGGGTTAGGGTTAACGTTAGGGTTAGGGTTAACGTTAGGGATAGGATTAGGGTTAGGGTTAACGTTAGGGTAAGGGTTAGGGTTAACGTTAGGGACAGGATTAGGGTTAGGGTTAACGTTAGGGTTAGGGTATGGGTTAGGGTTAACGTTAGGGTTAGGGTATGGGTTAGGGTTAGGGTTAACATTAGGGTTAGGGTAAGGGTTAGGGTAAGGGTATGGGTAAGGGTAAGGGTTAGGGTTAGGGTTAGGGTAGAGGGTAAGGGTTAGGGTAAGGGTAAGGGTTAGGGTTAGGGTAAGGGTAAGGGTTAGGGTAGAGGGTAAGGGTTAGGGTTAGGGTAGAGGGTAAGGGTAAGGGTAAGGGTAAGGGTTAGGGTTAGGGTTAGGGTTAGGGTTAGGGTAAGGGTTAGGGTAGAGGGTAAGGGTTAGGGTAAGGGTAAGGGTTAGGGTAAGGGTAAGGGTAAGGGTTAGGGTAAGGGTAAGGGTAAGGGTTAGGGTAGAGGGTAAGGGTTAGGGTAAGGGTAAGGGTTAGGGTTAGGGTTAGGGTAAGGGTTAGGGTTAGGGTAAGGGTAAGGGTTAGGGTAAGGGTAAGGGTAAGGGTAAGGGTTAGGGTTAGGGTAGAGGGTAAGGGTTAGGGTTAGGGTAAGGGTAAGGGTTAGGGTAAGGGTAAGGGTAAGGGTTAGGGTTAGGGTTAGGGTAGAGGGTAAGGGTTAGGGTAAGGGTAAGGGTTAGGGTAAGGGTTAGGGTTAGGGTAGAGGGTAAGGGTTAGGGTTAGGGTAAGGGTAAGGGTAAGGGTTAGGGTAAGGGTAAGGGTAAGGGTAAGGGTAAGGGTTAGGGTTAGGGTTAGGGTAGAGGGTAAGGGTTAGGGTAAGGGTAAGGGTTAGGGTTAGGGTAAGGGTAAGGGTTAGGGTTAGGGTTAGGGTAAGGGTAAGGGTATGGGTTAGGGTAAGGGTTAGGGGTTAGGGAACATTTTTAATGGGACTGAATTGTGTTTCCCCACAAGGTTAGTTATACAACACTGTGTGTGGGTGTGTGTGTACATGTGTGTGTGTGTCTACGTGTGCGTCAGTGTGTTTGAAATACACTCTGAAGGGATTGAATTCCTGCATCACCAGTCAGATTGAGAAATTAACCCCTTTCTACCCAAATCTCTCCCTCCATTCATAGCCCAGAACGTAAGTTATAACCTCAATACCAACACCAGATCCCAGAACAAATCCTCTCTTAACTCCAGTTTAACAAACACAATTTACCCCAATCTGTTGCTGATCCTAGAACAGTTGGTTGATAACATCCTGTTTCTTTCTACACCAGACTGAGCCCCAGAAAGGCCCAGGCAGCCATGCAGAAGGGGCTGGCAGTGAGAGAGTTAACTGTAACTTCAGCATCTCGTCTGCTCTGACAGTGAGAGAGTTAACTGTAACTTCTGCATCTCGTCTGCTCTGACAGTGAGAGAGTTAACTGTAACTTCAGCATCTCGTCTGCTTTGACAGTGAGAGAGTTAACTGTAACTTCAGTATCTCGTCTGCTCTGACAGTGAGAGAGTGAACTGTAACTTCAGCATCTCGTCTACTCTGACAGTGAGAGAGTGAACTGTAATTTCAGCATCTCATCTGCTCTGGCAGTGAGAGAGTTAACTGTAACTTCAGCATCTCGTCTGCTCTGACAGTGAGAGAGTGAACTGTAACTTCAGCATCTCGTCTGCTCTGACAGTGAGAGAGTGAACTGTAATTTCAGCATCTCGTCTACTCCGACAGTGAGAGAGTGAACTGTAACTTCAGCATCTCGTCTGCTCCGGCAGTGAGAGAGTGAACTGTAACTTCAGCATCTCGTCTGCTCCGACCGTGAGAGAGTGAACTGTAACTTCAGCATCTCGTCTGCTCCGACAGTGAGAGAGTGAACTGTAACTTCAGCATCTCGTCTGCTCCGACAGTGAGAGAGTGAACTGTAACTTCAGCATCTCGTCTGCTCCGACAGTGAGAGAGTGAACTGTAACTTCAGCATCTCGTCTGCTCTGACAGTGAGAGAGTGAACTGTAACTTCAGCATCTCGTCTGCTCCGACAGTGAGAGCCAGATGGTCATGTAGAACACTCACAGTGACATGAGCGAACACAGCTCCCTCTGCTGGAGCTCCCGCACGCACACACACACACACACACACACACACACACACACACACACACATGAACGCAAGAACTCACGCGCGCATGCGAGAAGCACACACACACGCACGCATGCATGCACACACTCGTTAACATAAATGCAAATGGTACACGCACTAACACATTTCCTACAGCTTTCTTTCCACGGTTCCCTGGTCGTTTCTTCTTTCATTAGTCACCCCTTTCATCCTCTCTTTTTTCTCTTCCTCTCTCTCTCTCTCTCTCTCTCTCTCTTGCGCTCTCTCTCTCTCTCTCTCTTCACGTCCCTGTGCTCCTCGTTTCAGTCTGCTGGTCAGAGTTAATTGGCTGCTGTCTAATTGCTGCTCATTAGCTTGAGTAACCAAACATTTAAAACAGCAACAAATCCTCCTCTTTCTCTCTCTCTCTCTCTTTCGCTCTCTCTGAGTGTTTTATTCCCAGTCCCCCAATTCCCCCTCTTTCATTCTGTCTGTCTTCCTCCACATAGCCCCCCATTTGTTTATGTGTTCATCCTCGGCCTGTTTTTCTGCCACACCCCTCATAGACAAAAACACACACGCACCCATATTCCCTCTCTTCCGTTCCCTCCCCCTACCCTGTTGGCATTTTGTCAGGGTCTGTTTGTTTCGGTTGCCCTCAGTCTCCCCCACCACCGTATACCCTCTTTAATCTGTCTTAGAAAAACCTCTGGAGTTGAATTCCTTCCTCAGAGCAGAGTGCTTTACTGGCATGGCAGCCAAATCCATACACAAAGAGTGCATCAAGCTTTAAAACGGACATGTCAACAGCGGAGCAGTTTAGCCAAAGTGACGTGATATATAGAGCATACTGTATCACCGAGGAGGAAAAACGCCTCTATCAACAGAAAGACTGCTGCTGCCACTGCTACTGTGGGTGTCTCCAGGGGGTGAGACGTGTGTGTAGAGAAATAGGATTTTGATTACACAATCTCACAGACACACACGTCTCACCGCACACATGCACGCACATGTGCCCAGGCACACACTCACACATGCAAACATCCAGGAATCTGGACCTATGATAATGAAGTTTGGGCATTGGTTTGGAATGTGCTAAATTACAAGTTAGGAGTCTGTTCTGTTCTAAGGACTGGTCATAGAACTTCACTGGCCTCTCTCTTGCCAGTCTTCAAACACGTCTGTCAGGGACACGTCACAGACCCACACAAGATGAGTCATTTACATTTCCTTCCATTTAACACCTTCATTTCAAAATGTACATCTATATTTCAATGTGACTTTAACGATGACACATGACTTCTAATGACATGAAGGAATGAGAAAGTAAAGACCAGGGACAGAGATGGATAGAATGGAAGGATGAAGGAAGAAAGAGGCAGAGAAAGAAGATAAACAGGGAGAGAGAGCGTAAAGGGGGGTGACGACTAAAGAGAGAGAACAGAATAGAGGGAAAGGGATTAGGAGGCAGAGGGGGGAGTCACATCAAGGAAATGAAAAGCAAGGGAAGGAGAAAGAGAGGTGTGGGCGACTCGCCCTGAGAGACGGTAGTCATGGTAACATATGAAAATGAAGGGATGAAAGATGAATAGAGACTT
Organism: Salmo trutta; assembly: GCF_901001165.1. Classification (NCBI taxonomy): domain Eukaryota; kingdom Metazoa; phylum Chordata; class Actinopteri; order Salmoniformes; family Salmonidae; genus Salmo; species Salmo trutta. Next base: position 49,116 of record NW_021823178.1, read on the forward strand.
TTGGTAAGAGAGGGCAAATACATAAAAACATAGCTGCTAATTAAATGTCACACTAAAAGTAAATGCAGAGCAGTTACTAAATGGACACAGATTCAAATGATGGTGATGACTCTCCCTCTCTCCTATCTCCCTCTCTCCTATCTCTTTATATGGTGGCATGTCTGACCTGTAGTCAGCTGGGATCACACACCATCTAGGGTCAAGGGGACAGGGTCAGGGATCAACATGACAGATCCCTCCCAAATCTTGAATATGTCAATAAACAGATCTTGAGAAAAGGAATGAACAGGATAGACCCTTAAAGACGAGTGTGTATGTGTGGGTGTGCGATCAATAAGGCCAGTATTTCATGGTAAGTGTGTATGTGTGGGTGTGTGATCAATAAGGCCAGTATTTCATGGTAAGTGTGTATGTGTGGGTGTGCCATCAATAAGGCCAGTATTTCATGGTAAGTGTGTATGTGTGGGTGTGCCATCAATAAGGCCAGTATTTCATGGTAAGTGTGTATGTGTGGGTGTGCGATCAATAAGGCCAGTATTTCATGGTAAGTGTGTATGTGTGGGTGTGCGATCAATAAGGCCAGTATTTCATGGTAAGTGTGTATGTGTGGGTGTGCGATCAATAAGGCCAGTATTTCATGGTAAGTGTGTATGTGTGGGTGTGCAATCAATAAGGCCAGTATTTCATGGTAAGTGTGTATGTGTGGGTGTGCAATCAATAAGGCCAGTATTTCATGGTAAGTGTGTGTTTGTGTGCGTGTGCTCTTAAAGGGGAAGATAAGTGTCATGCCAGTGCTTGTTCTAAAAGCGACACAGTCTCAGTTTGGACAGTGGCTGCTGCTGTAGGCCAGGCTTTTAGTTTCTCTCTTCTCAATCCCATTTGCAGCCAACATTTTCTCTTCTACTCTACTTGTCCTCTTCCTATCTCACTTTTATATCCACTATGTCTGTTTCTGACCTGTCCTTTCACATTCTGTCTCTCTCCTCACCTCTCTCGCACTGTATCATCCCTGTCTTCTTTCATCCTCTCTCAGCCTCTCTCTCGCTCTGTGCTCTGCAGTGACAGTTAACAGAGGCAGCTGTTTACCGTCATTTATACGTCAGTCATCCCTCGCTCTGGGGGTTCTCCAATCGGACTCTCTCTCTCTCCGTCCACCATCACCCTCTTTTCCTCTCTGTCATCAGATGATCAGGAGAGAAGTAATTATGACTTATTATGACTGTCTGTGATCAGATGATTAGGAGAAGCAATTATGACTTATTATGACGGTCTGTGATCAGATGACCAGGAGAGAAGTAATGATGACTTATTATGACTGTCTGTGATCAGATGACCAGGAGAGAAGTAATGATGACTTATTATGACTGTCTGTGATCAGATGACCAGGAGAGAAGTAAAGATTACTTATTATGACTGTCTGTGATCAGATGATCAGGAGAGAAGTAATTATGACTTATTATGACGGTCTGTGATCACTTGGAAGTATTAATTCCACACATATAATTATGGTAGAAATGTGAGAATTTCCCTGTTAATACTAGAATATTTACTGTACATAACATAGGATACAGTACGGCCAGTAAGATGCTATTACTCAGCTATTTTCAGCTATAGTGATCAAAGAGGGTTATCATTATCAGTGTTAGTCAAGCCAAAGTCTCTTGTCCCAAAAACAACCATCCTCATTGAGGTGTATCTGCATAAAGTCATACAGCATCATATCTGATGTCAGCCCAAGAAGTTGGCATGTTCCTTCAGTCCATCAGCCATGGCTCCTGGCTGAGTATTCTGATTATTTGACCTAAAAAACATTATGTCCCTTGATAGCTTGCAATGCTGAGATGTGCTTAAAATCCGTATTTCGACTGTAGGCTGGGAATCCTAGAGGAAAACAGTCCTTATATAGCCTGGCCTACACTTTATTTCAACTGCCTGTATCAATAATGTGTAGATACATTTATTTGAGACAGCAGGCATTGCCATCTAGGCAGCTTCTACGGGCCTAGTCCAGCCAAAGGACAAGGCAGTTGTGATTTTCTACAGTAAACACATTTTCAACCGTAAATGAAATCAAAAGGAAAGGGTAATCATAAATACAATGCAGTCTACAATTAACACGGTAGGTAGTAACCCCATAATAAGCCTACCGTGAATAACTTGCAGATTGAGAGAGATGACTTGACTTACTACATAACTTGAAATGGCCGGTAGCCTACGTAATGAGGCGTAGTCACTCACAGCCTCAAATTATGCGATGTCTAAACTTATTCTAGTAAGATCTCGTGGGCTGCCCACGGGTTGACAAAGATTAGCAACGCCACATATAGGCTACAATGGAATGCTTCCCACTACAGTTGCCAACATTGCTACAGTTTTCAATTATTTTGGTGTTGGTGTTGTGTTACGTCGTTAGATAGGCCTACAGTACACAAATGAAGGGAAATTATATTATCACGAAACCATGATTTGATCCTAACGAGGTGCTGCGCGCTATCACTCGTCCGGACACCATGGCACATACGCCGTGTCCCTTTGGCGGTGGGCCGAGCCACAGTGGTCTGTCCCCATCACACCACGCGTCTCCTCGCCTCCAGCAACACCCCCTCTCCTCCTCACACACTGCCTCTACCTTCCCCTCCCATCCCCGGGCTCTGCTCGGCTCTCTCTCCCCTCTCTACCACACATATACATCAGTATGTCTTTAGCACGGGTAGCGCGATACAGTCAGCGAGCGGAGAAGGAGCCTGTTTAGTATTCCGAGCACAGGGGAAAGAGAGGGAGGGAGGGGAGAGTGAAATAGATAGAAAAAACGAGGGTGAGAAGACAGAAAACACATTCCAAGACAAGAAAATAGGAAAGAATGAGAGGGGAGCGGAGAGATACCATATTGTTCATTTCTCCCTCTCAGTCTACCCCTCCGTCGTATCCTTCCATCCCAGGTGCAGTATTTGAGCCCATTTTCCTGTCTTGGGGTAGAGGGCGGGATGTTGATTTTTAACGCGTCGCATCTGAAAAAACAGGCTGGTGTTTGGATGAAAAGGGCAGGTAGGAGAGAGAGCAGTCTCGGATACAACATAGAAGTATGATGATATTTCATTGTTGTCATATTAATACACGCCTATGTGTCGTTATATAGGTTAGGCTACTCACCATAATATCCTGTGTGATCTTGTGTCATGTATGTGTCATCTTGTGTCATGTATACTATGGCTATGTGCCACCTAACAGACTGTATGCCTGTCCGGTTCAAACATACATTTTATGCATATTTTGTGCAGTGATGTGCGAATGTAATCTATTCTAATTTAATGTATAGCCCATTGGTTCGAGCGTTATGGCATGCATATAGTAGCCTATTTAGGTTATCTCACGCGCAAGTGTGCAGTGTGCACAGCATTTTTGTGGGTTTATATGTTTGTCGGGATGTAAGCAACTGCTCTCAGATAAATCCAACTTTTGAATGCATGTATAGGTGTATAGGGCGAAACACACACGCACGCACGCACGCACGCACGCACGCACGCACACACACACACACACACACACACACACACACACACACACACACACACACACACACACACACAGCATGAGTAAGACAGGGGAAACATGTAGAAGCTGAAATGAGTGTTATTCCCCTCCACCCACACCCCCTTCACCCCACCCCTCTCTCCTCTCCCTTCTCCCCTCTCCCCCCATCAAAGGCACAGTGGCTCTGGCTTTATGAGATAGACTTCCATAATTATGCAAATATGAATACGCTCATATGTAACCAGGATAGTCTCGATGGCTCACTGACTTTGACATAAATGTAAGTGAAGTATGAAGTGAGGGCTGTCCACATGCTCTGTGTAGGTGATGATAATGTTGCCCATCTGAGTATTGGACCAGTGAGCTGCTCTGCATATATGGATGTGCAGCTTCTTCCACCGGCTCTAGTCTGCACAGGGAGAGAGCGGAACCAGTATCCCAGGGTTCCTCACTGGCCTCTCGCTCAGCTTGGTGCTCGCGCTGCGTTTCCTGTGTGATGTTATAGATCATTTAGACACTCGCGGGAGCAGGCCTGGAGCAGCAGAGAGCCCTGCATGCAGCACAGCAGACTTCAGTGTGTGTGTGTGTGTGTGTGTGTGTGTATTTATGTGATGATGTATGGACATAAACTGAATATTGAAACCTCCAACGTCAGATAGTTGTACTAAAAGCTGGCCTATGGGCTGTTACAGGCCAGCCTGGAGGAACCTAAAGGCTGAGTTGCAGGCAGCAAAGCTATTACCTTTAGTCAATAGACATTAATACAAGGTCTTCAATCTTGGCCTTGTAT
>NW_021823179.1:0-40000 GCF_901001165.1 Salmo trutta
ACCTCCTCTTTCCCTGGCCTCCTCCCTCTGCTGGCCACCCCCTGCACTCCTCTCCTGGCCAACTCCCCGGCACTCTCCTGCACCCGCACCTCCTCTTTCCTGGCCAACTCCCGCCCACCTCCTTTCCTGGCCAACTCTCCTGCCCCCTCTTTCCTGGCCAACTCTCCTATTCAACCACCCACAATCCCCCCCCCTATTCCCAACTCCCTTGTGCACCCTTCCAAAATCCTCCACCCGCTACCCTCCACCCCATTCACCCACCACTCTCCTGCTAGACTAACTTACCAATCACAGCTGACGGTTAATTGAGTGACTGACATAACAACTGAAACTGATGATGTCAACCATTTAAAAATGGCACCTTGTGTATTCTACTGTTCTAACTCTCAGGACGGCAAGTTGAGACCAGTTGCCCATCCCTGACCTATATGAAATAGTGGAGAAAACAGGCTTGCTGCAATGCGATCTACAGTAGGAACATAGGTCTATTCACTAACAATGCGTTACGATGACACAAGTTGGCCTACTTGTGACTTACATCATGGCCTTAAAGAACTGGTGCTGTGGTTTTGACTTTCAATAGCACTACCCTGCCACAATGAATCCAGAGCGAGAACAAACCTATGATCAACAGGCCTTATGTGAGCCTCGGTGGCTAAAACTGGGATAACCTAGACTGCTTGTTCACTTCACTGCATCAGCGTAAGCTGAGCTGCACTGCAGTGACTGTGCTGCCTGCTGCGCTGTAATTGTGTTTGTGTGAGAGAGACAGTCTGTTGTGGTTGATGATGGGTTCTCTGTTGTCCACTGCTCCCTGGTTGGTTGGTTTTCTGTTTGCTCTCGCATTCCCTGGATTCTTGTGGCAGGACGTCAGTCATTTGTAAGCGGGCAGCTCACTGGACAAAAAAACTGGTTAGGGAGGGGTGTGTGTGACCCACCTCTCCTCTCCTTTCTACACCGTCCCCACTCCATTGTTCCCTTTCAGAATAACCCAAACCAAGCATAAAGACCCAATCATGAGCATTGTATCCAGCTGTCTTGATGCATAGAATTTAGTCAAGCCCTCCATTATGGCTCCTGAGTGGCGCAGTGGTCTAAGGCACTGCATCTCAGTGCAGGAGGCATCACTACAGTCCCTGGTCCGAATCCAGGCTGTCACATCCGGCCGTGTTTGGGGGTCCCATAGGGGGCGCACAATTGGCCCAGCGTCGTCCGGGTAGGCCGTCATTGTAAATAAGAATTTGTTCATTAACTGACTTACCTAGTTAAATAAAACATGTATTATCCTTCCTTCAGCCATCCTCTCTAGCCGAGCTCTGCTGTGTCGGGCTGACGTGTGGAGAATTGGGCCTCATCTGCTAACCAACATATTATACCAGTTTCTAAATTGGAGAGTTCATATTCGTATTTATTTATTTTTTTCAAGTCTAAATCTGTGGTCTAAAACAAACACATTTTCTCATTGACCGTAATGAGGAAGAGCTCATGGTGTCTGTGATCAGAAGGGGAGAGAGAGGCCTACGTTGCAGACTGAGAAGAGAAGAACTGCTGACTCACTGAAGCTTTGGGCTTAATTGACCGTTTTGATTTTAATTTGGTCGTTTTCGCTTCGCCTTCTACAATGCCCCCAGGCTCTCAGAGAGGCCTTAAGACACTGTGGACAGGGTCACTCTTCTGTCTTACTTTCTTCTCCTGTCTCTTTATCTGGCCCCTCCCATCTTCTCCTTCTCTCTTTATCTGGCCCCTCCCATCTTCTCCTTCTCTCTTTATCTGGCCCCTCCCATCTTCTCCTTCTCTCTTTCTCTGCCCCCTCCCTCTTCTCCTCTCTCTTTATCTGGCCCCTCCCATCTTCTCCTTCTCTCTCCCTCTGCCCCCTCCCATCTTCCCCTTCTCCTCTCTCCCTCTGCCCCCTCCCATCTTCCCCTCTCTCCCTCTGCCCCCTCCCATCTTCTCCTCTCTCCCTCTGCCCCCTCCCATCTTCTCCTCTCTCCCTCTGCCCCCTCCCATCTTCTCCTCTCTCCCTCTGCCCCCTCCCATCTTCTCCTCTCTCCCTCTGCCCCCCCCATCTTCTCCTCTCTCCCTCTGCCCCCTCCCATCTTCTCCTCTCTCCCTCTGCCCCCTCCCATCTTCCCCTTCCCTCTCTCCCTCTGCCCCTCCCATCTTCTCCTCTCTCCCTCTGCCCCCTCCCATCTTCTCCTTTCTCCCTCTGCCCCCTCCCATCTTCTCCTTTCCCCTCTGCCCCCTCCCATCTTCTCCTCTCTCTCTCTCTCTGCCCACCCTTATTCACCCCTCTCAATTCAAGGGCTTTATTGGTATGGGAAATGTGTTTACATTGCCAAAGCAAGTGAAATAGATAATAAACAAAGTGAAATAAAAATGTACAGTAAACATTACACTCACAAAAATGTCAAAATAGAAGTTTCAAATGTCATAGTATGACTATGTTCAGTGTTGTAACAATGTGCAAATAGTAAAGTACAATAGGGGAAATAAATAGACTCTGTCTCTCTTGCTCCCTATCAGAGATTGATGGAGGGAAAAGGCTCCACAGTTCTCCACGTGCATGCAGCAGGGCTAAACCATATCACATGGTGGTCTGTTGAAAGTGGAGCAAGCTGAGATAGGATGTAGAGGTCTTGGCCTATAGAAGAGGGCTAGACCTGAGCTTTGATCACAGCAATATGAATGGAGTGGTTCCCAAGCAAAAAAACGCAGGAATGTGATGAATTGTACTGCTGCTTGTTATAACTGTACTACTATTGTATGATTTGTCCTAACCCAAGTCAGGCTATCCATTATTCAACTGCTCCACTTGGAAAAAACCACTGAACTTGAAGGAATGACGATTTTTTTACAGTAGCTTTGTGTCAAATGTCACGTTTGGTGCGCCTTTCCACAAACAGCTATTGGGCTGGAATTCTTACTTTGTCTTTTACTTCTCCTGGAGCGTAGGCCATGAGGAAAAAGGCTGTGAGGGCTTGAGGGAAGGTGTTTAACTCTCCAACTCTGAGGCTGCTGTGCTGTCACAGACTATTACATCACATGAAGGTCTGTGTTCACCCCCTACCGCAAGGGGAAAGTAGGGCACCCTGCTCTCTCAAACAACCTTTTGCAGCCCCAGAAATTGAGTGTGATAATAAAGCAATATAAACGGCCATTTTATAAACCTCTCAGGGCTTTGCCAGAGGAGTAGTGCCTGTCTTAAGGGTATACGGCTGCTGGCCAGTAACAGATTGGTGTGTTTGTGTGGCTATCGGACCTCACCTCGGTGTCCTCTGTTTCTCTGTGTGTGGATGACGAGGCAGGCTGTATTGTACAGAGAAGGAGACGGGAGCGATGACTTATCACTTTTTATCGAGACCTTACCAAAACATAAATGCCCTGTGGGAATATTCTAAACCGGCGCAGGGGAGAGAAAGAAAAATATACTAATATTTTTTCCTGCTCTTTTTTTTTTCTTTTTTTCTTTTCTTATCTATAAATAGCAGGACCTCATATTGCCGGGGCTGTTCTGCTGCATGGTCAAACTGGATCGAGCAGCACCTCATCTGCCGGGGCTGTTCTGCTGCATGGTCAGAACTGGAGCAGAGCAGCCACCCTCATCTGCCGGTGGCTGTTCTGCTGCATGGTCAGAACTGGAGCAGCGCCATCGAGAGCCTAATGCAATGACACACTCGTGACAAGGATTGGAACAGACTAGAAAACTGGGACAGAGACCGAGTTCAGAGTGTAGGACGGGGACAGAGACTGACAGACAGACCAGGTGTTAGAGGTGGGGACAGAGACGTGAGGGACAGGGTTAGAGAGGGGGACAGAGACGAGGGGAATAGGGTTAGAGGCAGTGACTGAGTAGGGATGGGTATGTGTAATCGAATACTCAAACAGAAGTCAAAAGTCGATCTTTAACCAGAGATCACCAGTATTTCAAATACAGTTAACTTTTTGGTGGAATGTGCTTTGTGGCTTGTTGTCTTGACGACCATGTCAATTTCCTTTGACTCTAGTGTTCCATTTGTACATTTGCGGGGCACTATTTGCTTTAAACCAAGGCAAGCATCACACAATTCTAGTCCCTAAATTCCATTTACCCTCCATGTCTCACTCACTCAATTGCGTTCGGACACAGGCGCCCTGTTTAGAAATAAATGCCTTTAAAAACGGTGGGCATAAAAAATGGTTCTGATGGGATACACGCGCTGCATTCCGCTGCCCAAACGACGACCGTTTTCACATTCAAAATGCACTGGTTGAAATATGTGTCCCGTTCTACTTTCCTCTTAGGCTACTTTGCGAACTGCTAGTGCCAGTTAGAATTGATTAGCCTAGGCCTGAAAGGCTCTCCCATCTCCACAGAGGAACTCTGGAGCTCTGTCAGATGTGACCAAGGCCCTACTCCCCCGATTGCTCAGTTTGCCCGGCGGCCAGCTTTAGGAAGAGTCTTGGTGGTTGCAAACTTCTTCCATTTAAGAATGATGGAGGCTGCTGTGTTCTTGGGGACCTTCAATGCTGCAGACCTTTTGGTACCCTTCCCCAGATCTGTGCCTTGACACATCCTGTCTCGGAGCTCTACGGACAATTCCTTGACCTCATTGCTTGTTTTTGCTCTGACCTTATATAGACGTGTGTGTGCCTTTCCAAATAATTTCCAATCAATGGAATTTACCACTGGTGGACTCAAGTTGAAGAAACACACAAAGGATGATCAATGGAAACAGGATGCACCTGAGCTCAATTTCGAGTCTCATTAGCAAAGGAGTTTTAAATACATTTACAAACATTTCTAAAAACCTGTGTTGCTTTGTCATTATGGGGTATTTTGTGTAGATTGGATGAGGAAAAATATGTATTTACCCTTTTTAGAATAAGGCTGTAAGGTAACAAAATGTGGACAAAGTCAATACTATTACAAAATGCACTCATCTATATAATTTTATTTTTCAAAGTACCCCCCCCCCCCCCAAAAAAAAAAGCATGCAAGTACTGGAATAGGTCAAATGCCCGTCCTCCTGACTGAGGCAGTGCCAGAGACGCAGCCCGGTGACAGTGGAAGCACGCTGTGTCCTGTAGCCCATGCCACTGTGCCTGCTGTCACCGCAGTTCGGTGACCTGTCACTGTCAACACATCCCATGTCATCTACAGGGCAGTGTTGTGTGTGTGTGTGTGTGTGTGTGGTGTGTGTGTGTTTAGATGTTACAAACCCTCATATGTGGAACTCATTCATTGAGCTCATGTTTCTCTGTGGTTATTCCCAATCATCATGTCACCAGTTGATGTGCAACTGTCTGCATTTTCCATTATCATCTCTACCCACATTCTATCTGCTGCTGGTATGTCATTTCCACTTCTTTCCCTGTATGTGTTGGTTGGCTCAGTGCGTACATTGTCACCCCTCGCCTTGGAAGTTTTGAGAGAGACAGGAGGGAGGGAGGAATAAAGGTGGGGAAGAGGGATGAGTGTTGGCCTGCCTGCTTGTCAGAGCGAGGTGGGAGAGAAGGGGGTGTGTGGGATGCCTGCTTCAGCTGACCGGTGCTCTCATGTCTCTCCTCTCAGCCCCAGAGCTCCAGATAACTAGTGGAAGAATGTTAATTGCCTCTGCTATCTGGTGAACTGAACTCTACAGTGCAAGGCCAGGCCAATGACGCAGTGTTCCTGTACTGCTGCCTTTAGAGGTTCCCTTCTCCCCAAGTTTGTACTTGCAGACTCCCTCCCATCTCATGGATTTATCAATGGTGGAAGGTAACGCCCTCCAGCCAATGCTATCATCAATCCAATGCTGTGTGCTATTCTTCTCTCTTTTCAGGTATTATCTTTAAGTGTCCTACAGCTGCTTTCGGTCCCTTTACTACAGCAGGGATGACCAATCCTGTAGAGATATTTGCTATGCACTGCTGGGTTTGTTCCATACTGCTCTAATAGGGGATCACTACTCTCTAGTGTCAGGAAGGACCAATATGATTGGTTGTCATTCTCTTAGTCAGAAATGAGCTCCATCACCAGTGTACAGTAGATCTGTTAAGATGACTCCTCCCTCACAAGCCCTGTGTCTTGTTGTCAATAAGCCAACAGTCAGGCAGCTGGGGCTTCTGAGAAACCATAGCTGTGTTTAATACTCATACTAACCACACTAACCGTACTATTTGTGATGTGAATTGAGTATATAGTATGCTTATTGGTCATAGTGTGGATATAGTTTAGTATGCCAAATGTTCCCGGATGTCGTACTAAACTTGGCAAAATATGATGTGTACACTCTTTCCGTGCTTTTAGGGCCCATAATGCAATTCTTCAGAAAATGGGCACGGCTTCACAACGTAATTATCTTGTGTTAGGTAAGTAGCTAACATTGTTGGCTGCTAATCGAACTTGCCAGGCAGTATATTAACTAAATACCCAACGTTTATTGACTTGATTATTCACATCATTCTTAGCTAAGTGGTATAGTTGCTTGCGTTTCAGTGGACATTGGCAATTCTGGCTATCTACTCCGATGTCAGAGAAATCTCATCTGAGTGTGCCAGAGCGCAGAATAGCTGATGAATTTACAAATGCTCAACAACCTGTTGAATATGGCCGGTGACGGTAATCGTCGGCAAAAAATATGGATACATGAAACAGCCTAACCAGCTCTGCTAGGGTGAGTAAAATGGTTAGAGTGAGGCGTTCTCTCATTTATGTCTGGAAGTAGCTAGCCAACGTTAGCCAGTTATTTTGGGTCCTTGACCTGCGTTGAACGCATCAAATCAACCCTCCTCCTCGGCCAGAGCGTCCAGTGTGCATTCTGAACGAAACGGACAATCTGATAACGCTCTGGATTTACCAACACCCAGAGCGCACTACTGGCACTTCCAGATTGAATTTACGAACACACCCGGAAATCATAAAATGTCTAGCTAGCCATTTGTTATGCTAGCAAGAGCTGCATAGCAACAGCAGCACCTTCCGGTAGACAGGCGACGCGTACGCTCAACTGAAACGTTACTGTTCATTTACAGTATACTAAAAGGAATTTATAGTATGTAGTGTGTGTACTCATTAAGTAGGTAGTATACAGTACGTTAGTACGGGGATTCGAACACCGCTCATGTCTAATTTGGCGTTGTGTTTTAGAACATGGAAACCAAAGGTGTGCAAATTGTCTTGCCATTGCTTGATATGCATGGTGTCACTCCCTCTCCTCCCTCTCACCCACCCTCCCTCCAGCTCGTTATACAGCTTGTTTTACAGTATGCACCAACCTGCAGTCTGTGTAATGCCATCTCATTCCTGCCTGGCCCTGCATCAGCCAGACAGCCAGTCACATTGTTTGCAGGCAGGCAGGGATAAATCTGGAGGCTGCAAAGTATTCAGACTGTTTGTGTGCACGTGGGTCTGTGGCAGTGCAGGCTGCAACCGGCCGACTCATCTGTTTATAAGGAGAGAGTCTCTGCCTGGGTCCTAGACCACATTCCTGCTCTGGCTGCATCTGTTTTTATATGGAGGTCTCAGGCCGGGTCCTAGACACCATTCCTGCTCTGGCTGCATCTGTTTTATATGGAGAGTCTCAGGCCGGGTCCTAGACACCATTCCTGCTCTGGCTGCATCTGTTTTATATGGAGAGTCTCAGGCCGGGTCCTAGACACCATTCCTGCTCTGGCTGCATCTGTTTTATGGAGAGTCTCAGGCCGGGTCCTAGACACCATTCCTGCTCTGGTTGCTTATTAAATCTTTCTGTGTCCTTATCGCTGAATCACTGGCTCAAGTCACCAGAACGGACCTTCACAGTGCTTATTTCTAGGGGGAACACTGCAGGCTGTCTTGCTTTCCCTCTGCTCCTGCCCCACTAGGTCAGGGATCATCAACTAGATTCAGCCTGCGGGCCGCCAGTTGGGGAGCCCTGCACTAAGCAGTTCTGTGCCTGAATTACTAAACTAGGCTGCCTGTAGCATAATTATTACCCTGTGGCCCTGTTGAGGTAGGATGTGACAAATAAACGTTGATTTGGGTTTGACCAGACACACCCAAGGGAAGGGGCCGTTAAACAATTGTTACCTGAGCAGCCCCATTGTTCCTCCCTGTTGTAGTGTCTTCTGGCCCAAGTCATATTTGACCAGACCCGTGTGGTAGTAGTGAGAGAGCAGTCACAATTGGACCCTGCCTGGGGTTAAAAGACGGGTCCATTAAGCCTAAAACAGCTTGCGAGGCCACCACACAGCTATCTGTCTTCTTGGAACAGGAAGACAAATGTTTGTTGTTCTGCTACAGTTGTAAGTTTGTGAGTCGCGACTTGCCTCCCTCTCGTGTCTCTGTCGGGTCTCCCTTCGTCTCTCGCTCTTTCTCGCGGTCGGTTACGTTCCCCAGCAAGAGAACCAAATAATGTCGCTCAACCCCTCCTAACCCCTCTTGTCTGTCACCTGTGTGTGCAATATGCGTTGGGGTTAGGAGGGTTTCTGAAAGACGCTCGTGGGGGTGTCCACTGAAAGTTGACGAGCAACAACAACTGGAACTTAAGACCCCCACCATGAAACCCACTACATTTGCCCCAGAACAGGCAAACAAAATAAAAACCCACACCAAACTTAAAGGTAGGAAGCAAACCAAAAAGTGGAGCAAAATTAAAACAGGAAAGATCAGCTAAAGGATTGTTTGTCTGTTCCACGTCTCTCGAGCACTGGGCCAGCCACTCTTAAATAGCACCTGGGCCAGAACAGGTGAAACACCTTCCCACGAATGAGATGGCAACCAGTACAGCTGTAACACATACTGACTAATGAGAAGACACCAATCAGTGTGCCCTACGTGGTAATATTCCATTTTCAAAACATAAATGGAAAAAACAACCTGTAACAGTCACTTTCTCTGTGTCTGGTAACCCACTGCAACCCAGTCCAGTCTGCCAGGGAGAGCAGGTTCTCCTCTATCTCAATCTGTCTGACTCTTGCCAGGGAGCTGGACTGAAACTCCGATCGGACATACGAAATCTAACCTGCATACAGTATAGCACATTACGTGAGTGTGCAAGCAGCAGTGAATGTCCCTGATGACTGGGACTGGTCTGAAAAGCTTCTATCCCCTCTTGGCCCTATAGATATTTGAGAGTTAACTCTGTCTCGCTCTCTTGTCTGTCAGCTGTGTTTGCAATATGCATTGGAGCCCTGTTTGTTTGTTTGTTTGTTTGTGTGTGTGTGTGTGTGTGTGTGTGTGTGTGTGTGTGTGTGTGTTTTTGTTGTTTGTTTGTGTGTTTGTGTATGGGCTGTGAGATTCGATCCATCAGACAGTGGTCTGCTGTTGTGTGTAAGATGCTGATGGAGACAGACATCCCTGATAAAGGAAGAGGGAAGGGGAGAGCAATGCAGAGAGAGGGAGAGAGTTAATGATGCATGAATCCCTAGTGTCTGGCTACAGCACTGTGTGGTCTGGAACATGGGAGAGAGGACTGGCAGCCCATCCCTAGCCTCTACTCAGCCAGTACCTATCCCAACCCTAGCCCATACCCAGCCTGTACCCGTCACTAGCCTCTACCCAGCCAGTCCCCATCCCATACCCAGCCAGTCCCCATCCCATACCCAGCCAGTGCCCATACCCAGCTTGTACCCGTCACTAGCCTCTACCCAGCCCGTACCCATCCCATACCCAGCCAGTCCCCATCCCATACCCAGCCAGTGCCCATACCCAGCTTGTACCCGTCGCTAGCCTCTACCCAGCCAGTGCCCATACCCAGCTTGTACCCGTCGCTAGCCTCTACCCAGCCAGTCCCCATCCCATACCCAGCTAGTCCCCATCCCATACCCAGCCCGTACCCATCCCATACCCAGCCAGTCCCCATCCCATACCCAGCCAGTGCCCATACCCAGCTTGTACCCGTCGCTAGCCTCTACCCAGCCAGTGCCCATACCCAGCCTGTACCCGTCACTAGCCTCTACCCAGCCAGTCCCCATCCCATACCCAGCCAGTCCCCATCCCATACCCAGCCAGTGCCCATACCCAGCTTGTACCCGTCACTAGCCTCTACCCAGCCCGTACCCATCCCATACCCAGCCAGTCCCCATCCCATACCCAGCCAGTGTCCATACCCAGCTTGTACCCGTCACTAGCCTCTACCCAGCTCGTACCCATCCCGTGCCCAGCCTGTACAGATCCCGTGCCCAGCCTGTACCCATCCCATACCCAGCCTCTACCCATCCCTAGCCCGTACCCAGCCCATACCCAGCCCGTACCCATACCTAGCCTGTACCATCCCTAGCCAATACCTAGCCTGTACCCATCCCTAGCCAATACCTAGCCTGTACCCATCCCTAGCCCATATCCAGCATGTACCCATCCCTTCCCTAGCCCAGACCCAGCCTGTTCCCAGACCCCAGTAGCGCATTTACTTCCCTGGCAGACCTTCTCCTCAGGGGTTTTGTGTACTTATCCCTGCCTAGACGGAGGGGATCAGATGGGGCTAGGCAGCACCCTGTACCATGTGCTCCTGGAGCTGCAGGAATCCCGGTGGGCCTGACTAATGCTGTCCTAATCTAGTCTGGGACCATTAGGACATAGAAGTTTCATCTATCACAGACACACACCAGCAGCTTAGAGGGTTTGACTCTCAGGCCTCGGGGGCTTCCCCTCAGGAGCAGATGATCACTGGATGAACGACCGCACTGAACCCAGTGGTAGTAAAGCCTGTTACTTCAACAACCTAAAAACACTCACCTACTCACTCCAAGGCCTGTCATGTCTGCTGTCAGTCTGTCTCTCTGTTTTTCTGAGTGGCTAATGGTGCATGTTGGAGCAGTGTTTTCATGTGTTTGTGACTGTGAGTACAGGTGGTGCTAGCCTTATGTCGGTGTGTTTGTGACTGAGTACAGGTGGTGCTAGCTGTATGTTGGTGTGTTTGTGACTGTGAGTACAGGTGGTGCTAGCTGTATGTCGGTGTGTTTGTGACTGTGAGTACAGGTGGTGCTAGCCGTATGTCGGTGTGTTTGTGACTGTGAGTACAGGTGGTGCTAGCCGTATGTCGGTGTGTTTGTGACTGTGAGTACAGGTGGTGCTAGCTGTATGTCGGTGTGTTTCTCTGTTTGTTTGAATAGTAGTCAAACAATAGTGTATGTGTTTTGAGTTGTGGTTGGACCGTGTGCGTGCGTGCGTGCGTGCGTGCATGCACATACGGACTATACCAAACATCAGGAACACCTTCCTAATATTGAGTTGCACCAGCCCCCTTTTCCCCTCAGAACAGTTTCAACTCGTCGGGGCATGAACTCTACAAGGTGTTGAAAGCCTTCCTCAGGGATGCTGACCCATGTTGCCTCCAATGCTTCCCACAGTTGTTATGTTGGCTGGATGCCCTTTGGGTGGTGTTGCATTCTTGATACCCACGGGAAACTGTTGAGTGTGGAAAAACCCAGCAGCGTTGCAGTTCTTGACACAAACCGGTGCGCCTGGCATCTACTACCATACCCTGTTCAAAGGCACTTATATTTTGTGTCAGTTATCACAAGGCTTAAAACGGCCTTCTTTAACCTGTCTCCCCCCCTTCATCTACACTGATTGAAGTGGATTTAACAAGTGACGTCAATAAGGGATCATATCTTTCACCTGGATTCACATGGTCAGTCTGTTATGGAAAGAGCATTCTCGGTGTATGTGTCATGCCTGAGTAAACAACGTGTGTGTGTGTGTGTGTGTGTGTGTGTGTGTGTGTGTGTGTGTGTGTGTTTGACACTGTGTGTGAGTGTGCCGTTCAAGCAGGACATGGTATGTTTTCTCTCTCACCCTGCCGTGGATGTGTACACTGCGTCTCTCTGCAAGATTTCAGTTTTGTCAGTGAGCATGTGAGTTCTGCAACACCGGTCAAAGCAGGTTATTTATAGACCTGCAGAATTAACTTGAGCAGAGGAGCAACAATTACACCTTGATAGACTATGTACATATCGCCATGTTCTCTCTTAAACATACACAAACACACACCCTCTTGCATGCTATCTCTCACATTGCGTGTACATTTTGTGTAAGGGAAGGGGAAATGTATAGTTTCCTGTCAGTGGTTTGGCCTTTAACACAGATAACTATAGTGTGCTACATCCTCTGTGTGCTGCAGCCTCGGTGTGCTACAGACTCTACAGCCTCTGTGTGCTACTGCCTCTGTGTGCTACAGCTTCTGTGTGCTGCAGCCTCAGTGTGCTACAGACTCTACAGCCTCTGTGTGCTACAGCCTCTGTGTGCTACTGCCTCTGTGTGCTACAGCCTCTGTGTGCTACAGCCTCTGTGTGCTACAGCCTCTGTGTGCTACTGCCTCTGTGTGCTACAGCCTCTGTGTGCTGCAGCCTCGGTGTGCTACAGACTCTACAGCCTCTGTGTGCTACTGCCTCTGTGTGCTACAGCTTCTGTGTGCTGCAGCCTCTGTGCTGCAGCCTCTGTGCTGCAGCCTCTGTGCTGCAGCCTCTGTGCTGCAGCCTCTGTGTGCTACTGCCTCTGTGTGCTGCAGCCTCTGTGTGCATATGTCACTCAGTATCATCCTGACACCAGCTAGTAGCCTGCCCTACAAGGAGCAGAGTCTCTCTCTGTCTCACCCTCTCTCTAGTAAATGACCGTAATTACAATAGGTTTAATTATTTAGGAAGCAGCTTTTCTGTATTGAATGGTGTTGGGCATTCCCCAACAACAGAATTGGTGTGGGGCGATACTGGTCATTAAAGTAGAACCGCTGATTGGCCAGCTCGGCCAGAATCCACAGCATATTTGGGTTAACAGAATATGAACTTTAAAAGTGAGATTTTCAATAGGAAGATACTTTAAATTGGTGCCCTGGAATCCACATGGCTATGCTCCGTTTCAACCGTAGTAAAGTCTGTTTGGAGTCGAGGCTATTAAGTTGGAGTCTTATGCTGTGAAAACATGAAAGATCCCATCTCTCATTAGTATGTTAGACTGGGCAAAGGTCTATTCTTTTTGGGGAAATGGTATTAAAGTATTTGTTAGATTTATGTTAAGATTTAGGTTATATTACCACAAAATCTGCTCCAAAAGCATCTTGGTGTAAAATTGTAAGATTATTTACTTTCCTCCAAACAATCTGGTGAAAAACAATAAAACACAACTTGACATCAGTCTGAGACACAAACCGGCTCCTTTTATACTTAATGTAGTTCTACTTCTATGAAATACACTGTCCATGTAATATCTACTTATATTCTTACAATGATGTTTATTTAAGTGCTTCAAAGAGTCCTGAATGTTTTAATATGTTGCCAGTGTGGTTAAGGGGAGAGGTGTGCCAAGGTAGTGACTGAGAGGACCTGTGCCAGGTATTTCAAGTCAGTTTAAACAGAACGAGTTCCATCCCAGCCGTAGTGACTCTGGAGCCTTGCTCATTCCTGTTGATTCAGCAGTGAGTCAGGTTAGATTCAGGTTGGCTGTCTCCTGACAGCCGGAATATTTTAATGTAACTCAGCAGTGTATCGGGTAGGGTCAGGTAAATTCAGGTGAGTTCAGATCGACCTGACAGCAGTGCATCAGGATCAGGTAGATCCAGAAACATGTCTGTCTCTCAGGATGTTGGTGGCATAATGACTTGACTAACTGGATCCTACAGGTGGTCGTTCACTGAGCAGGTAGATTGAGGTGAGTTCAGTTAAATAGAAACAGACCTGACTCTCTTTTTCTCTCAGGATGTGAGTAGAGATTTAATAATGACTAACAGGGATATACAGGCGTTTGAGCTGGAGGGACCAGAGAATGTTCTAACAGATAAGAGACCAATTCAGCAGTGAGTCAGGCCAGGTACAAGCAGATCTATATGGACCTGACTGTTTCAGGATGTGGGTAGATTGCTTGCATATTGAGTTGACTAAATAGGATCTACAGGTGGTTGAGCACAAAGGACGAGGGATCAGTCACAACAGATAGAAAGGGACAGGTGTGTCAGTGATGCTAGCTGTGAGATAAGGGCTGAAGGTAAGGCTGGATCCTAGGAGTTTGTCTGACTAATCATTCCTCCACATGCTCAGGCCTGAATATGTTTGTGTTGAAAGTAAGGAGTAGGTTATATTGGAACAGTTATTTGGGTCTACAGTGAACAGACTAGCCTAGTGCTGTTTTTCTGCTAAAGAAATGGTTAAAAGGAGCACCAGTGAAAACTCTTTGAATAAGTACACAATTTTGTCTCAAATTAGGGCTGATGAAAACAACCTCTAAACCGGCTATCCATTTAGCCTAACCCAGGGATGTCTTTGTAAAGGTAGTTGTTACCTCTCCGTCCCGTGTGCCCAATCTCTCACTGGCCTCATTCAGAGCTGTATTAAAACCAAACCATTTTACAGCAGCACAGCATCAGACTGTGTGTGTGTCTACAGTAAATAGGCCACTAAAGTGCAGTTTTCATACAAGGCTGGTCTCCAAGAGATGAATCACTGTCTCCTCCCTCCCTCCCTCCCTCTCACTCATTCTCTCCCTCTCTACTCTGTGCCCATTCTCTGCTCTCATCCCCCTCTTCTCTGAGGCTGAGTTGGTTGAATTAAGGAAACAGATAGAAAGCTCTCTTTCCTCGTCCATGTCTCCCAGTGTCAATTACTGAATTAGCTGCACCGTGCCCCCTCCCCTCTCACTTTCTCTTGGTCTCTCTCTCACTCTTTCCCTCACGTATCTCTCCATTCAGCTGTCTTTCTTGCGCTCTCTCTTCTTGCTCGCTCTCGCTCTCTCGCTCAGTCCCTCTCTCTCTGGATCATGCTCTATCCATCTATAAATAGTTTTCATGTGGGATGGAGGTGTTTGCAGCCATCTCGTGATTTACATTTCATTTTCACCTCTGGATTATTTATTTACCTCCCATGAACCCGGCTCCCGCTCTCCTCGCTCTCTTTCTCTGCCCCCTCCGCTCCTCTCTCTCTTTTCTCCAAATAAAGGGGATAAAGAGATGAAGAGGGGCTTAATGAACACACTGGGTGGAGGGGACTGGAGAGTGGAGGGGGCTGGATGGAGGGGGGATGGCTGAATCTGTTAGGGCCTGTGTCATGCTGGGCCATTGTCTGGTTTGAGGATAGTCTGCCTCTTTCTCTCTCTCTGCCACCTTGGCTCACAATTTGGTTGAATTCAGTGTACTTCATTGGCCTTGGGAAGTTTAGGGGCTTACATTGCCAAAGCAGACAGGCTTATAGGAAGGAACATATCATATCAAAGGTGATATGGAAATAATAATAATATGACAGCTCTCTCTTCTCCCTCTAAATCTCTCTCTCTGGTTCGCTCTGGCCTATGGCCCAAGCACAGGCAGGTTCGCTGTCTCGGGCTGGGCTCTTTAGAGATGCAGCCTATCCACTGGGCACACTGGTTGAATCAATGTTTCCACATCATTTTAATGAAATTACATGAACCAACGTGGAATAGATGTTGAACTGACGTCTGTGCCCAGTGGTAGTGCTGACTACCTCGCTTGAGTGCCTCTCAAAGGGGTTAGAACCCCCCCCCACTCTCATCCTTCCTCCTAAATACAATTGGACGTGGCATTTTCCCTTGTCTTAACCGATCCCCTCTCTCTGAAAGGCTAAGCGGAGACGGGTCTGTTTCCTTAAACGATGTGAGCTGAGAGTGTTAGAATACAGGGGGACAATTCCTCTTATTTTAGTGTTTTTAGCTTTGCTACTTTTTTATCACTTTTTGAGCTTGTCCAAATTGTTTAATTTTATTTTAGTGCTTTAAGGCGAACAGTGTCTATCCTGTGTTTTGAAAGTTGAGTGGTTTTGTTCTGAGTCACTGGTCGTTAATTGCTGTGTGTGTGTCTGACTGTGACTGACTGTTCCTCATTGTGACACTTGTGCAGCTGGCCTGTCATTATGTGAAACAGGATGTTAGCAGAGAGACACAGTCACAAGACGGTGTAGGTGGTGGCAGGCGTCACTCTGCACCTCGATTGGTGGTGTCTTCTGACTTCTCCTTGAATTTTTCTGACTGTTGCATGAAACAGATGCTCACAGTGATACAGAGACCCGTCACAGGATGGTGGTGGGTCACGAAGCCTCAGCAGCACTCTATTGTGGGGACTTCTTGACTTCTGGATCTGTATTCAAACAGTGTCTTAGAGTGTTAGTGCTGAGCTAGGATCAGGTCTCCCTGTCCGTATAATATTGTTCATGAGCTAAAAGGCAAAACTGAACCTATAGCAGACGCAGCACTGCCGCCCTGTAGCAGACGCGGCACTGCCGCCCTGTAGCAGACGCGGCAGCTGCCGCCCTGTAGCAGACGCGGCACTGCCCGCCCTGTAGCAGACGCGGCACTGCCGGCCCTGTAGCAGACGCGGCACTGCCGCCCTGTAGCAGACCGGCACTGCCGCCCTGTAGCAGAGACGCGAGCACTGCCGCCCTGTAGCAGACGCGGCACTGCCGCCCTGTAGCAGACGCGGCACTGCTGCTCTAAGGCTCTTGGTGAATACAGGCCTGGACTTCTTACTAGTGATGGGCCAACAATCCATACAGTTACATATGTCCATATTATATTTGAATGATGAAATATCAATACTTTGACTCCAAGGAGGGGAAACTCTGGTATTTTTCATCCTATAGCTTGTTCTCGATCTTCTTTTATAATAGTGAGCCAAAAGGTTTTCAGTACTTTTATATCCCTGACTGATCAAAACAAATGTTCTCATGCTCTTCTTCTTTCTGCAGCAGACACACATAGTGAGCAATATGTTTGGAACATCAAATCACAATAAAATCTCAGTATCGTCAATTCATATAGAATCGTGAGAATCGCATTACATATCGTATCTCTAAGGTACCTGGTAATTCCCAGCACCACTTCTTACTGTTGAATATGATTATATCCTGAGTGGTGAGTAGACGGAAAGTGTATTTTCTTGGTGAGATTAGAGATGGAGATGGAGGCTGTTATCTTAGACAATCGCTTTCCTGTAAAATGACTTCGTCACCTGGGTCGGCAGGCTATGTGGTTTGTTGGTACCGGTCCTGACCTAGCTGAGGGGAAATTTCACCACTGTTTTAATGTCTGCTTCCCAAATGGCACCCTTGTATTCTTTATATAGTGAACTACTTTTGACCAGGGCCCATAGAAACCTCTCAGACAAATACTCTCCTTCCTTGACGCCTCTCAGCTTAGACAGATTAGACTACTGTTTGTCTCCAAGCAAGCATACTTCTGCTCTCTGCGTCAGCCACTCAGCCAGTCACAGACACAGCTTTTTTTAATCATCGCAACTGAATGCACACTCACAAAACTGAATGCAGTTTCCTTGCTTGCCCTCTATCCATTCATTGGAAACACATTGCCATTTGTCTGTCATTGAGAGGGTGAGAGGTCAGTAACAGGATCTCTCCATGTCTTATGTTGACTGGACAGACAGGCGGTCGGACATAGATCATTTATTTAAAGGAATAGATGGTGAAAAATTTGAGAAGGGCATAACAGCTGTCAAATCCATGGAGAATGACACTTGACAGAGGGTAGCAGACAGATCATTGAGTTAAAGGGAGTGGCTGGTGGCAGCATTGAGAGCCTTTATGTAGGTTGAGGACAGGACCGAGGACTTGGGCTAAACTGTGACTGGGAAGAGGACCTGTGTGGCCTGGGCAGCTGAATATGTGTGGTAGATACAGCCCTGTTAAACAGTGACAAATGCCACCCTGCTGTGCCTAATCACCAGCATGTCCCTAGCTAGGGGCCTTAGTCTGACCCCCCCCCCCACACCACACAAACACACACACACACACAAACACAACAGGTCAAGGTCCTGCCCACATTAGAAGAGGGGGAACCCTGAGACCTGAGTCAGGCCCAGTCTCTCTCTTTCAGCTCCCACACACTTTCTCCCTTTTACTCTCTCTCAACGCTCCTTACTCTCACTCTCTTTCAATTCAATTTAAGGGCTTATTGTCATGGGAAACATATGTTAACATTGCCAAAGCAAGTGAGGTAGATAATAAACAAAAGTGAAATAAACATAAAAATGAACATAAACATTACACTCACAAAAGTTCCAAAATATAGACATTTGAAATGTCATATTATGTATATATACAGTGTTGTAACGATGTGCAAATAGTTAAAGTACAAAAGGGAAGATGATAAACATAAATATGGGTTGTATTTATAATGGTGTTTGTTCTTCACTGTTGACCTTTTCTTGTGGCAACAAGGTCACACATCTTGCTGCTGTGATGTCACACTGTGTATTTCACCCAGTAGATATGGGAGTTTATCAAAACTGGGTTTTGTTTTCAAATTCTTTGTGGATCTGTGTAATCTGAGGGGAAATATGTGTCTCTAATATGGTTATACATTGGGCAAGGAGGTTAGGAAGTGCCGCTCAGTTTTCCAACTAATTTTCTGGGCAGTGGGCACATAGCCTGTCTTCTCCTGAGAGCCAGGTCTGCCTACGGCGACCTTTCTCAATAGCAAGGCTATGCTCACTGAGTCTGTACATTGTCAAAGCTTCCCTTACGTTTCGGTCAATCAGAGAGGTCAGGTATTCTGCCACCGGTACTCTCTGTTTAGGGCCAAATGCATTCTAGTTTGCTCTGTTTTTAAATTTTTATTCTTCCAATGTGTCAGTAATTATCTTTTAGTTTTTCTCATGATTTGGTTGGGTCTAATTGTGTTGCTGTCCTGGGGCTCTGTGGGGTCTGTTTGTGAACAGAGCCCCAGGACCAGCATGCTTAGGGGACTTTTCTCCAGGTTCATCTCTCTGTAGGTGATGCTTTATGGAAGGGTTTGGGAATCTTTCGCCTTCTCTTTGTCTCTCTCTAATGCTAGATGATAGTTTGATGCTAATTTAGGTGGTTGCATAGTTCTTGCCTTCTTGGTGTGGTCATATGAAAAGTCTTGTGGCGTTCATTCCCATCAGCGTAGCCTGCTAATGACTGATTAGCTACCCTGCTGATTAAAATGTGGCTGCTCTTGTGTTTCCACCGTGTCCAAGTGCTCCATCCATGTATTTGTCCAATGCCTGATACTCGAACAGCCTCACAAAGGCCCTCGTTGTGTGAATAGGGGAAGCATTTTTAAAAAAATTTTAAATACATCTTCTAAAGACAGAAGTAAATGCAATAGAGAAACCAGTGTGCTCTTGCGGGGTCAGTCCAGGCACAGGAAGTGAACAGGAAGTTTCCTGAATTGGCCTTGTTAAGATGTTAGCATGTTTTACTGTAGCCTTCTAATGGCTGTTGATCTGATTCTGAAGCACATGACTCTGGACCAAATCAACTGGCCTACATTCAGTTTTACATATTGCCTCATCTCCAGGTGTTTTGGGGCCATACAGCTGTTATTTCCTCAAATCACCCACAGTGGTGAGACTGTTAGGCATACAGTGCCTTCATAAAGTATTCACACCCCTCAACTTTTACCCCTCCAACTTTTTACACATTTTATTGTTACGAAGTGGAATTAAAATGGATTTAATTGTCATTTTAATGTCAAAGTGGAAGAAAAATAAAGAAAAATAACACTGATATATCTTGATTAGATAACTATTCAACCGCCTGAATCAATACATGTTGGAATCACCTTGGCAGCGATTACAGCTGTGAGTCTTTCTAGGTAAGTCTCTAAGAGCTTTGCACACCTGAATTGTGCAACATTTGCTTATTTTATTCTTACAAATTCTTCACGCTCTTTCAAATTGGTTGTTGACCATTGCTAAACAGCCATTTTCAAGTCTGGTCTTAGAATTTCTAGCTGATTTAAGTCACAACTGTAACTAGGCCACTCGAGGGACATTCAATGTCGTCTTGGTAAGCAACTCCAGTGTATATTTGGCCTTGGTGTTTTAGGTTATTGTCCTGCTGAAAGGGGAATTTCGCTCCCAGTGTCTGGTGGAAAGGATTTTTCCTTTGCTTGGCTCTATTCTGTTTCTTTTTATCCCCCCAAACTCCCTCGTCCTTACTGTGATGAAAAGCATACCAATAACATGATGCAGCCACCACCATGCGTAAAAAATATGAAGTGGTATTTCGTGATGTGTTTGTTGGATTTGCCCAAACGTAACGCTTTGTATTCAGGACACACTTTTTGCAGTATTACTTTGTGCCTTATTGCAAACAGGAATGCATGTTTGGAATATTTTATTCTGTACATGCTTCCTCCTTTATTGTATTGTTGAGTACCAACAATAGTGGATCCATCCTCAGTTATCTCCCGAGTGGCACAGCGATCTAAGGCACTGCATCTCAGTGCTAGAGGCGTCACTACAGACACCCTGGTTCGAATCCAGGCTGTATCACAACCGGGCGTGATTTGGAGTCCCATAGGGCGGCGCACAATTGGCCCAGCATTGTCCGGGTTTGGCTGGTGTAGGCCGTCCATTGTAAATAAGAATTTGTTCTTAACCTCTCTTGGGTATGTGGGACGTGACCGTCCCACCTGCGGGACACCTATTCAACAGCCAGTGGAAATAGCAGGGCGCCAAATTCAAAACAAAAATCTCATAATTCATATTTCTCAAACATACAACTATTATATCCCATTTTAAAGATACACTTCTCCTTAATCCAACCACATTGTCCATTTCAAAAAGGCTTCACGGCGAAAGCATATCTTAAATTATGTTAGCACATCACCATGACAAGAAAAAACCACACAACCATTTTCCAAGCAAGGAGAGACGTCACAAAAAACCAGAAATACAGCTAAAATTAATCACTAACCTTTGATCTTCATCAGATGGCACTCAGGACTTCATGTTACACAATACATGCATGTTTTGCTTGATAAAGTTCATATTTTTATCCAAAATCCCATTTTACATTGGGGTGTAATGGTTCAGAAATGTTTTGCCTCCCAAAACTTCCGGTGAATGAGCACATCAATTTACAGAAATACTCATCATAAACATTGATAAAATATTAAACTGTAATTCAAATAATTATAGATACTTCTCCTTAATGCAACCGCTGTGTCAGATTTCAAAAAAACTTTACAGCGAAAGCACACTTTGCAATAATCTGAGTACAGCGTTCAGACACGAAACCAAACCCGCCATTTTGTGGAGTCAATAAAACTCAGAAATAATATTATAAATATTCACTTACCTTTGATCTTCATCAGAATGCACTCCCAGGAATCCCAGGTCCACAATAAATGTTTGTTTTGTTCGATAAAGTCCATCTTTTATGTCCAAATACCTCCTTTTTGTTCGCGCGTTCAGTCCACTACTCTAAATGCAGGAAGCGTGCAAAAATGTCACGACGAAAAGTCAAAAAAAGTTATATTTATGTTCGTAGAATATGTCAAACGATGTATAGCATCAATCTTTAGGATGTTTTAACATAAATCTTCAGTAATATTCCAACCGGACATTCCAATGTCTTCAGAAAAGAAAAGGAACACAGCTCACACTCACGTGAGTGCGCGCCTCTGAGCTCATGTCATTTCCTCACTCATCTGACTCCAGCCCTCTTGTTCGCTTCAAATTCACAGTAGAAGCCTGAAACAATGTTCAAAAGACTGTTAACATCTAGGTGGAAGCCTTAGGAAGTGCAAAATTAACCCTAAGTCACTGTGTAGGCAGAGGCAATCGCTTGAAAAAAAAACTACAACCCTGAGATTTCCCCACTTCCTGGTTGGATTTTTCTCAGGTTTTTGCCTGCCATATGAGTTCTGTTATACTCTCACAGACGACATTCAAACAGTTTAGAAACTTCAGGGTGTTTCTATACAAATCTACTAATAATATGCATACCCTACCTTCTGAGCCTGAGTAGCAGGCAGTTTAATTTGGCACGCCTTTCATCCGGACGTCAAAATACTGCCCCCTACCCTAGAGAAGTTAACTGACTTGCCCAGTATAAGGTTAAATAACAATTTAGAAATAAATACATCTCCTATCACAGGAATTATACTCTGTTTTATAATCACCATTAGCCTCATGGTGAAAGCCCTGAGTGGTTTCCTTCCTCTCCGTCAACTGAGTTAGGAAGGAATGCCTGTGTCTTTGTAGTTACTGGGTGTATTGGATACACCATCCAAAGTGTAATTAATAACTGCACCATGCTTAAAGGAATATTCATGTCTGCTTTAAAATTAAGACATTTTTTTTAATCTACCTATAAGTACCCTTTGCGAACCATTGGAAATCTCCCTGGTCTTTGTGGTTGAATCTGTGTTTTGAAATTCACTGCTCGACTGAGGGATAATTGTATGTGTGGGGTACAGAGATGAGGTAGTCATTTAAAAATCATTTTAAACACTATTATTGCACAGAGTGAGTGCATGCAATTTATGTGACTTGTTGAGCACATTTTTACTCCTGAACTTATTTTGGTTTGCCATAACAAAACTACTCATAGTCATGTCTATGGACCTCCTCCATTACATCTTATAGGGAACCCAGCTACTCTTAGCCCTGTCTATGGACCTCCTCCATTACATCTTATAGGGACCCAGCTACTCTTAGCCCTCTGTGGACCTCCTCCATTACATCTTATAGGGAGCCCAGCTACTCTTAGCCCTGTCTGTGGACCTCCTCCATTACATCTTATAGGGAACCCAGCTACTCTTAGCCCTGTCTGTGGACCTCCTCCATTACATCTTATAGGGAGCCCAGCTACTCTTAGCCCTGTCTGTGGACCTCCTCCATTACATCTTATAGGGAACCCAGCTACTCTTAGCCCTGTCTGTGGACCTCCTCCATTACATCTTATAGGGAACCCAGCTACTCTTAGCCCTGTCTGTGGACCTCCTCCATTACATCTTATAGGGAACCCAGCTACCTCTATACTCTTAGCCCTGTCTGTGGACCTCCTCCATTACATCTTATAGGGAACCCAGCTAACTCTTAGCCCTGTCTGTGGACCTCCTCCATTACATCTGATAGGGAACCCAGCTACTCTTAGCCCGGTCTAGTGGACCTCCTCCATTACATCTTTAGGGAACCCAGCTACTCTTAGCCCTGTCTGTGGACCTCCTCCATTACATCTTATAGGGAACCCAGCTACTCTTAGCCCTGTCTGTGGACCATCCTCATTACATCTTATAGGGAACCCAGCTACTCTTAGCCCTGTCTGTGACCTCCTCCATTACATCTTATAGGGAACCCAGCTACTCTTAGCCCCTGTCTGTGGACCTCCTCCATTACATCTTATAGGGAACCCAGCTACTCTTAGCCCTGTCTGTGGACCTCCTCCATTACATCTTATAGGGAACCCAGCTACTCTTAGCCCTGTCTGTGGACCTCCTCCATTACATCTTATAGGGAACCCAGCTACTCTTAGCCCTGTCTGTGGACCTCCTCCATTACATCTTATAGGGAACCCAGCTACTCTTAGCCCTGTCTGTGGACCTCCTCCATTACATCTTATAGGGAACCCAGCTACTCTTAGCCCTGTCTGTGGACCTCCTCCATTACATCTTATAGGGAACCCAGCTACTCTTAGCCCTGTCTGTGGACCTCCTCCATTACATCTTATAGGGAACCCAGCTACTCTTAGCCCTGTCTGTGGACCTCCTCCATTACATCTTATAGGGAACCCAGCTACTCTTAGCCCTGTCTGTGGACCTCCTCCATTACATCTTATAGGGAACCCAGCTACTCTTAGCCCTGTCTGTGGACCTCCTCCATTACATCTTATAGGGAACCCAGCTACTCTTAGCCCCTGTCTGTGGACCTCCTCCATTACATCTTAAGGGAACCCAGCTACTCTTAGCCCTGTCCTGTGGACCTCCTCCATTACATCTTATAGGGAACCCAGCTACTCTTAGCCCTGTTCTGTGGACCTCCTCCATTACATCTTATAGGGAACCCAGCTACTCTTAGCCCTGTCTGTGGACCTCCTCCATTACATCTTATAGGGAACCCAGCTACTCTTAGGCCCTGTCTGTGGACCTCCTCCATGACATCTTATAGGGAACCCAGCTACTCTAGCCCTGTCTGTGGACCCTCCTCCATTACATCTTATAGGGAGCCCAGCTACGCGTAGCCCTGTCTGTGGGACCTCCTCCATTACATCTTATAGTGAGCCCAGCTACCTAGCCCTGTCGTGTGGACCTCCTCCATTACATCGTAGAGGGAACCCAGCTACTCTTAGCCCTGGCTGTGGACCTCCTCCATTTACATCTTATAGGGAACCAGCTACTCTTAGCCCTGTCTGTGGACCTCCTCCATTACATCTTATAGGGAGCCCAGCTACTCTTAGCCCTGTCTGTGGACCTCCTCCATTACATCTTATAGGGAGCCCAGCTACTCTTAGCCCTGTCTGTGGACCTCCTCCATTACATCTTATAGAACCCAGCTACTCTTAGCCCTGTCTGTGGACCTCCTCCATTACATCTTATAGGAACCCAGCTACTCTTAGCCCTGTCTGTGGACCTCCTCCATTACATCTTATAGGGAACCCAGCTACTCTTAGCCCTGTCTGTGGACCTCCTCCATTACATCTTATAGGGAACCCAGCTACTCTTAGCCCTGTCTGTGGACCTCCTCCATTACATCTTATAGGGAACCCAGCTACTCTTAGCCCTGTCTGTGGACCTCCTCCATTACATCTTATAGGGAACCCAGCTACTCTTAGCCCTGTCTGTGGACCTCCTCCATTACATCTTATAGGGAACCCAGCTACTCTTAGCCCTGTCTGTGGACCTCCTCCATTACATATTAGAGGGAAGCCCAGCTACCTCTTTAGCCCTACATCTGTGGACCTCCTCCATCCTACATCTTATAGGGAACCAGCTACTCTTAGCCCTGTCTGTGGACCTCCTCCATTACATCTTATAGGGAACCCAGCTACTCTTGAAGCCCTGTCTGTGGACCTCCTCCATTACATCTTATAGGGAACCCAGCTACTCTTAGCCCTGTCTGTGGACCTCCTCCATTACATCTTATAGGGAACCCAGCTACTCTTAGCCCTGTCTGTGGACCTCCTCCATTACATCTTATAGGGAACCCAGCTACTCTTAGCCCTGTCTGTGGGACCTCCTCCATTACATCTTATAGGGAACCCAGCTACTCTTAGCCCTGTCTTGTGGACCTCCTCCATTACATCTTATAGGGACCCAGCTACTCTTATCCCTGTCCTGTGTGGACCTCCTCCAGTACATCTTATAGGGAAGCCCAGCTACTCTTAGCCCTGTCTGTGGACCTCCTCCATTACATCTTATAGGGAACCCAGCTACTCTTAGCCCTGTCTGTGGACCTCCTCCATTACATCTTATAGGGAACCCAGCTACTCTTAGCCCTGTCTGTGGACCTCCTCCATTACATCTTATAGGGAACCCAGCTACTCTTAGCCCTGTCTGTGGACCTCCTCCATTACATCTTATAGGGACCCAGCTACTCTTAGCCCTGTCTGTGGACCTCCTCCATTACATCTTATAGGGAACCCAGCTACTCTTAGCCCTGTCTGTGGACCTCCTCCATTACATCTTATAGGGCCCAGCTACTCTTAGCCCTGTCTGTGGACCTCCTCCATTACATCTTATAGGGAGCCCAGCTACTCTTAGCCCTGTCTGTGGACCTCCTCCATTACATCTTATAGGGAGCCCAGCTACTCTTAGCCCTGTCTGTGGACCTCCTCCATTACATCTTATAGGGACCCAGCTACTCTTAGCCCTGTCTGTGGACCTCCTCCATTACATCTTATAGGCCCAGCTACTGTGACCACCTCCCTTCTCTATGTCATATAACACAACCTTGCCACCTTCCCTCCCTCTTTCTTTTCTGTGTCTTATAGGAAACCCTCAACCCCAGCTTTCTTACAGTTAACCCTTGCCACTCATCTTTCCCTCCCCCATCTCTATATCTTATAACATCAGCGAGCCTTTTCGCTGCGCATGTGTCTTGGGAGTGAAGGGGTTAATGGAATGCAGGTCATATGGAGACAGGAGGGGGAGGCTGGCTGGGTCGAGTTGTGAAATATTGCAATGGAAACCCTATAGGGGCCTTTCTGTTCTTATGGCTAGGAGCCAGCAGCCTGCCTTGTCCCATACCTGCTCTAGTAACTGAGACTGAGCCGTGTGGTGTGTGGTGTGTGTGTGTGTGTGTGTGTGTGTTAGTTATAAGCACTGCTCAGGGTAATGCATCATAGAGGAACATAATTGCTCTTAATGTTTTAAGTGGTCTCCTTCCTCCTGTAGGGCTGCCAGCCTGTCACATTCATAGTAGAAAAGTGAACTGGAGACTTGATCCACCTCAGCCCCTTTCTCCTTCTTGTCCCTCTCTCTCTCTGCTGGGGGTGCCTATTCCATAGCCCTGGCCCCTTCTTGTCCCTCGCCCTCTGCTGGGGGTCTATTCCATAGCCCTGGCCCCTTCTTGTCCCTCTCCCTCTGCTGGGGGTCTATTCCATAGCCCTGGCCCCTTCTTGTCCCTCTCTCTCTGCTGGGGGTCTATTCCATAGCCCTGGCCCCTTCTTGTCCCTCTGCTGGGGGTCTATTCCATAGCCCTGGCCCCTTCTTGTCCCTCTCCCTCTGCTGGGGGGTCTATTCCATAGCCTTGGCCCCTTCTTGTCCCTCTCCCTCTGCTGGGGGTCTATTCCATAGCCCTGGCCCCTTCTTGTCCCTCTCCCTCTGCTGGGGGTCTATTCCATAGCCCTGGCCCCTTCTTGTCCCTCTCCCTCTGCTGGGGGTCTATTCCATATCCCTGGCCCCTTCTTGTCCCCTCTGCTGGGGGTCTATTCCCTGGCCCCTTTAACCATCACCGTGTGTGTGTGGTGCATATGGTGGGGGTGCTGGGGAGTGATGGCAGTGTAGGATGGGGGTGCTGGGGAATGATGGCAGTGTAGGATGGGGGTGCTGGGGAGTGATGGCAGTGTAGGATGGGGGTGCTGGGGAGTGATGGCAGTGTAGGATGGGGGTGCTGGGGAATGATGGCAGTGTAGGATGGGGGTGCTGGGGAATGATGGCAGTGTAGGATGTGGGGTGCTGGGGGAATGATGGCAGTGTAGGATGGAGGTGCTGGGGAATGATGGCAGTGTAGGATGTGGGGTGCTGGGGCATGATGAGTAGGGGGAGGTAGAGGTTGCCAGCCTGGTCAGCTATCCCAGTTCTGCCTCGGTTCCAAAGGAG
This sequence comes from Salmo trutta, assembly GCF_901001165.1. Taxonomy (NCBI): domain Eukaryota; kingdom Metazoa; phylum Chordata; class Actinopteri; order Salmoniformes; family Salmonidae; genus Salmo; species Salmo trutta. The sequence goes on from NW_021823179.1 coordinate 26,969, forward strand.
TTTGACTTGGAGAGATCCAGAGGCCAGGCGAGTTCGATCCAGGGGCCAGGCCTGGGAGTCAGAGAGCGGTTATACCCTGGGCAGAGTGCTCAGACCCTGGGGGGAATTCTCTCGGAGTCTTCTGATCCTGACTGTACAATACAACCTGCCTGGAATGTTTTGGAGAAGCTCTACTCAGTTTACTTCTGTTCCCCTCCCCGTTTGAGAGAGAGGACTTCCCTCTGCTAAGTCTGCTAGGTTAGAGACAATTCTGAAGTCTGAGACTGCATCCCAAATGGCACCCTGTAGTATGTGCACTACTTTTGAGCAGGGCCCGTAGGGTTAATGATATCAGTAGGCCTGTGTATGATTGACAACCTACGTTTTATAGGTTAACTCCCCAACGGTCTGGGAGAGGTGAAGATCGGGTCATGCGTCCTCCGAAAACATGACCCGCCAAACCACGCTTCATAACACCCGCTCGCTTAACCCGGAAGCCAGCTGCACCAACGTGTCGGAGGAAACACCGTTGAATTGACGACCGTGTCAGCCTGCAGGCACCTGGCCAGCCACAAGGGGTCGCGAGTGCACGATGAGCCAAGTAAAGTCCCCCCTGGCCAAACCCTCCCATAACCCGGACAATTGTGCTCCGCCCTATGGGACTCCCGGTCACGGCCGGCAGAGACACAGCCCGGGATTGGAGGAGGAGGAGGAGAGAGAGAGCGCTCTGGTCAAAAGTAACATACTACGTAGGGAATAGAGTGCCATTTATGCAGTGTATTCAATAGGGAAGAGTACTAGAGAAGGGGAGAAGATTCTCACAGTGAAACTGCAAACACAGAACATTCAGGCAGGAAGAATTCATTTTCCTCTGTTTCTTAACTCAATTTACTATCGTTGTATTTTAGATATCCAGAACAGCGGTATCCAAGCAAACAATTTGCCTGTTAGAGACGAGGGGAAGTGATTTTGGGTGAAATAAAACAGGGTCCCTGAAACACATCAGCTGGTCTTTTTAATGTGGTTATCCATGTAATGCAGTGGATGCTTTTAGCGGTGGTGTTAAAGCAGTACAGGGACATACCCTCATACAACAGAAAGGATGTTGGTTCAGTATTTTTCCATCTAAGGCCCATATGTTTTGTCAAATTCTCTCTGAGAGGATTCCTGTTTTTCCTGTCGGTTGGTGATATCATCTCCTCAGAGGAGTCCTACTTTACAGCGCTCGTCCTCTCTCCTATCCCCCTCCCTTTCTCTCTTTTCTATTTCTCTCACTCATCACTCTCTCTGAGACAGTCTGTCTAAGGGGGTGAGGAGGGCGACACTCCCATCTCAGAGAGCGTTGAGTCATCATGCTTTATGGCAGATGAAGCGGGTTTTAACCTCCCCCTTCCTCTCTGGCTCTTTTCTCCCTTGTCGTGTCTGTAATCCTGTATCTTTTTTCTCTTTTTCCTCTGATGCCTTCCCCCATCGTGTAGGGCAGGCAGGGGTCAGGGTCGGGTTAAAGGGTGGAGCGGGGGTCTCTTTTCCAACCAAATGATAGTGACTGGCCCCTCCAGCTTCTCCCTCCTTTTCCTCCTCAGACCCTGCTTTATATAGTCTGGGCCTATAGCTTCCTCCAGTGGAAATGTGTGTAATTTAGCCCTAACTGTTGCCCTGCTATTCTCTCTGAGTTTCATGCTTCACAGCAGAAGAGCTGTCAGAGAGAGAATCGAAGGTTGTGTCCCAAAAGGCACCCTATTCCCTAAGGGCCTATAGGGCTCAGGTCAGAAGTAGTGCACTACATAGGGAATAGGTTTTTATCCCAAAAGGCACCCTAACTGCCATTTGCAGCGCGAGCTGTTGGTCCTCTCAAACCCCACAGGAATGCAACAGTGTTTTATTGAATGAATTTGCATCCGTGGTGGCAGCAGGATGAATCAGGCAGGATTCTGTGGCGTGAACTCCGACTAGATGTATTTGAGAAATAACAACCGGACGTGAGAAAGGGGACAACCTTAGATGGACGGGTCACTTTATATACGTCATCATGAGTCGCATCTCAGCCGTGTCACTTCCTGTGGAATGGCATCAGATCAGATGTTCTTCCATTCCATAGGAAGTGACACAGGGTTAGTTAAAGCTATCTATGGGATGGTTATCAGTGCTGCTTCTTCCCTGTGACTGACAGTCAGTGAATCACTGAGTCATTAATCCACAGTGGTTTGATTGACAGCTCTCTGACCTGAATAAGTCCACCTCTAACTCCAACACTTGACTTACAGTGCATTCAGAAAGTATTCAGACCCCTTGACTTTTTCCACACTTTAAGTTACAGCCTTATTCTAAAATGTATGAAATGTTTTTTTTCCCCCTCAATCTACACACAATACCCCATAATGACAAAGCAGAAACAAGTTTTTGCAAATGTATTAAAAAAGCTGATATCACATTTACATAAGTATTCAAAAACTTTATTCAGTACTTTGTTGAAGCACCTTTGGCAGCGATTACAGCCATGAGTCTTCTTGGGTATGACGCTACAGGCTTGGCACACCTGTATTTGGGGAGTTTATCCCACTCTTCTCTGCAGATCCTCTCAAGCTCTCTCCAGAGATGTTCGATCGGGTTCAAGTCCAAGTTCTGGCTGGGCCACTCAAGGACATTCAGAGACTTGTCCTGAAGCCACTCCTGCGTTGTCTTGGCTGTGTGCTTAGCATCGTTGTCCTGTTGGAAGATGAACCTTCACTCCAGTCTGAGGTCCAGAGTGCTCTGGAGCAGGTTTTCATCAGGATCTCTCTGTTCTTCGCTCCGTTCATCTTTGCCTCGATCCTGGCTAATCTCCCAGTCCCTGCCGCGGAAAACATCCCCACAACATGCTGCTGCCACCATGCTTCACCGTAGGGATGGCGCCAGGTTTCCTCCAGACGTGACGCCTGGCATTCAGGCCAAAAAGTTCACTCTTGGTTTCATCAGACCAGAGAATCTTGTTTCTCATGGTCTGAGTCCTTGTTTGACAAACTCCAAGCGGGCTGTCATGTGCCTTTTGCTGAGGAGTGGCTTCCGTCTGGCCACTCTACCATAAAGGCCTGATTGGTGGAGTGCTGCAGAGATGGTTGTCCTCCTGGAAAGATCTCCGATCTCCACAGAGGAACGCTGGAGCTCTGTCAGAGTGACCATCGGGTTCTTGGTCACCTCCCTGACCAAGGCCCTTCTCCCCCGATTGCTCAGTTTGTCCGGCAGCCAGCTCTAGGAAGAGTCTTGGTGGTTCCAAACTTCTTCCATTTAAGATTGATGGAGGCCACTGTGTTCTTGGGGACCTTCAATCCTTCGACCTCATGGCTTGTTTTTTTCCTCTGACATACACTGTCAACTGTGGGACCTTATATAGTCAGGTGTGTGCCTTTCCAAGTCATATCCAATCAATTGAGTTTACCACAGGTGGACTCCAATCAAGTTGTAGAAACATCTCAAGGATGATCAATGGAAACAGGATGCACCTGAGCTCAATTTCGAGTCTCATAGCAAAAAGTCTGAATACTTATGTAAATAAGGTATTTCTAAAAACCTGTTTTGTCTTTGTCATTATGGGGTATTGTGTTTAGATTCTGGATTTTAGAATAAGGCTGTAACAAAATGTGGAAAATGTCAAGTTGCCTGAATACTTTCTGAAGGCACTGTATGGTAGTCCTCCCTAGCTCTCCCTCTATAATGTTACAGGCCAGAAACATGTTGCTTGCTTTATCTCCTTTGTTTTGACTTTTTCTATAACCTTTTGTTTATTTAAAGCAGGGAGTCGTGCTGCGACCACTGCCTCTTTCACAGATGAGCCTTCCATGAACACATCAATACACACAACTTTGTTAGCTTTGAAAATAGATTGACAGCTAAGAGGACATGCAACATGTCCTGTTCTGTGTGCCAGAATCACCAGCTAGCTGGGCAGCAGACACCTTTAAATCACCAGCTAGCTGGGCAGCAGACACCTTTATATCACCAGCTAGCTGGGCAGCAGACACCTTTATATCACCAGCTAGCTGGGCAGCAGACACCTTTATATCACCAGCTAGCTGGGCAGCAGACACCTTTATATCACCAGCTAGCTGGGCAGCAGACACCTTTATATCACCAGCTAGCTGGGCAGCAGACCCTTTATATCACCAGCTAGCTGGGCAGCAGACACCTTTATATCGCCAGCTAGCTGGGCAGCAGACACCTTTATATCACCAGCTAGCTGGGCAGCAGACACCTTTATATCACCAGCTAGCTGGGCAGCAGACACCTTTATATCACCAGCTAGCTGGGCGGCAGACACCTTTATATCACCAGCTAGCTGGGCAGCAGACACCTTTATATCACCAGCTAGCTGGGCAGCAGACACCTTTATATCACCAGCTAGCTGGGCAGCAGACACCTTTATATCACCAGCTAGCTGGGCAGCAGACACCTTTATATCACCAGCTAGCTGGGCAGCAGACACCTTTATATCACCAGCTAGCTGGGCAGCAGACACCTTTATATCACCAGCTAGCTGGGCAGCAGACACCTTTATATCACCAGCTAGCTGGGCAGCAGACACCTTTATATCGCCAGCTAGCTGGGCAGCAGACACCTTTATATCGCCAGCTAGCTGGGCAGCAGACACCTTTATATCGCCAGCTAGCTGGGCAGCAGACACCTTTATATCGCCAGCTAGCTGGGCAGCAGACACCTTTATATCGCCAGCTAGCTGGGCAGCAGACACCTTTATATCGCCAGCTAGCTGGGCAGCAGACACCTTTATATCACCAGCTAGCTGGGCAGCAGACACCTTTATATCACCAGCTAGCTGGGCAGCAGACACCTTTATATCACCAGCTAGCTGGGCAGCAGACACCTTTATATCACCAGCTAGCTGGGCAGCAGACACCTTTATATCACCAGCTAGCTGGGCAGCAGACACCTTTATATCACCAGCTAGCTGGGCAGCAGACACCTTTATATCACCAGCTAGCTGGGCAGCAGACACCTTTATATCGCCAGCTAGCTGGGCAGCAGACACCTTTATATCACCAGCTAGCTGGGCAGCAGACACCTTATATTGGACAATGTACAGTAAGAGGAGCATGGATATGCCTGGCTGTTCTCCTCTCAGCCAGCTGGCATCCTAGTTATTCCCCCTTGGTGGGTTTCATTGAAATAGTCTGTGTATTCTCTCTGTCTCTCTCTGTCTCTCTCTCTGTCTCTCTCTGTCTCTGTCTCTTTTTCTCTGTCTCTCTCTGTCTCTGTCTCTCTCTCTGTCTCTCTCTCTGTCTCTCTCTCTGTCTCTCTCTCTGTCTCTCTCTCTGTCTCTCTCTCTGTCTCTCTCTCTGTCTCTCTCTCTGTCTCTCTCTCTGTCTCTCCCTCTGTCTCTCTCTCTGTCTCTCTCTCTCTCTGTCTCTCTCTCTCTCTGTCTCTGTGTCTCTGTCTGTCTCTCTGTGTCTGTGTCTCTCTGTCTGTCTCTGTCTGTCTCTGTCTCTGTCTCTGTCTGTCTGTCTCTCTCTCTGTCTCTCTCTCTGTCTCTCTCTCTGTCTCTCTCTCTGTCTCTCTGTCTCTCTCTCTGTCTCTCTGTCTCTCTCTCTCTCTCTGTCTCTCTGTCTCTGTGTGTGAATTCAATTTACTTTATTGGGATGATGTAACATTTTGCCAAAGTGTACTTTGGAGATGAAGTGATACATTTACAATATTAACAGAATTTAAATAATCAATATTGTCAATGGAACAATGGGTAGCAACAATAATTAAGGGTTAAAATAACCATACAATGGCATAGAGGACATGTGCAGGTTGGTTGGTCTGTCAGACACTGTCCCTCATCTCATGGCAGGCATGAATAAGTGTTTCAAATTTGGGGAAATGACACTCTATAATTATTTTATATTGTTGACATTTTGTTAGGAAATGCAGCTCTGTCTCGGGTTCTGCTGTGGTGCAGTGGTTGCACAGCCTTTCCACTACAGGGGGCCAGGTTTTCCTTCTCAGTGGCAAGGCTGTGCTCACTGAGCCTGTACTTTGTCAAGGTTTTTGTACGTTTTGGATCAGTAACCATGGTCAAATAGTTTGCCATGGTTTACTGTTGCTTTGGGGCCAGAAAGCACTACATTTAGCTTTGTGCTTGTGTTTCCCAGTAGGTAATGTAGTTTTGTTTTGACTGTATTGTAATTTGGTTTATTCTGATGATTGGATGTTCTGGTCCTGAGGCTTCAGTGTGTTAGTAGAACAAGTTTGTGAACTCAGCCCCAGGACCAGCTGGATGAGGGGACTCTTTTCTTTGCTCAGCTCTTGGCATTGCAGGGCTTGGTAATGATATGAGAGGGGTCACTGTATTTTAGATGTTTACAAAACTTAATTGCAATTTAAAAAATATATATTATTAGTGGATATTGGCCTAAATCTGCCCTGCATGCATTGTTTGTAGTTTTCCTCTGGACATGTAGGATAATCTTACAGAATTCTACATGCAGGATTTCAATGGGGTGTTTGTCCCATTGGTTGAAATCTTGTTTTGCAAGTTGACTCCACACCTCACTGTCATTAAGTGCAATTGGTTCAATGACACATTCAATTAGTTTTACCCACATTTTTATAGGTATTTCAATTTGAATTAGTTTTTTAATGGGTAGAATGCCCTGCATGCATTCTCTCTCTGTTCATTCACTGCCTCATTTAGGTGTCCAGTTGAGCTTGTTTTTAAACCTCAGTAATTGTAGTGTGTGCAGTACTCTATATATTTTTTTTGTACCAATTAAGAACTTTGGTCTAATTCCCTGAGATCTGGATGCTCTCTGGAAAATCATATATATATATATATTTTTTTTTACTATTCTCTCTTTGTCTCAATTAAATTTCAATTTAAGGGGGCGTGATTGGCATGGGAAAACATTACACTCACAACAGTTCCAAAAGAATAGAAACATTTTAAATGTCATGTCTGTATACAGTGTTGTAAAGATGTACAAAAGGGAAAATAAATAAACATAAATATGGGTTGTATTTACAATGGTGTTTGTTCTTCACTGGTTGACCTTTTCTTGTGGCAACAGGTCACATCTTGCTGCTGTGATGTCACACTGTGGTGTTTCACCGTGTCGATATGGGACTTTATCAAAATTGGATTTGTTTTGTAAATCTTTGTGGATCTGTGTAATCTGAGGGAAATATGCGTCTCTAATATGGTCATACATTTGGCAGGAGGTTAGGAATTGCAGCTCAGTTTTTCCTCATTTTGTGGGCAGTGTGCACTTAGCCTGTCTTCTCTTGAGAGCCAGGTCTGCCTACGGCGGCCTTTCTCAATCGCAAGACTATGCTCACTGAGTCTGTACATAGTCAAAGCTTTCCTTAAGTTTGGGTCAGTCACAGTGGTCAGGTATTCTGCCACTGTGTACTCTCTGTTTAGGGCCAACTTGCTTAGGGGACTCTTCTCTGGGTTCATTTCTCTGTAGGTGATGGATTTGTTATTGTTGGTTTTGGAATCGCTTCCTTAGTCTCCCTGTCTCTTTCACAGTCTCTCTCTCTCTGCTCGCCCGCTCTCTGCTCGCCTGCTTCTTGCTAAGGTGTGTGTTCCGTATCCATGGACAAAGCAGGTGGGACACACAGGCACAAAGTTATGATGGTTCTTTACACCGTATTGTCTCTTTGTACCAGGGGTCATTGTAACTAAGAACTTGTTACATGACCTGGTTAAGTAAAGGTTAGTTAAATACAAATTGAGTAGCTCTTACCCAACCCAAGGTGATGCAGCAACAGACATGACTTTGATGAGCATATAAGAGAGAGAACTTTGTGGTTCCACCAAAAACAAGAGTCTACGACAGTTCCTGTTCCATCTCTGAGATTAAAGACGACCAATAACAAACTAAATCCACCATAGTGCCATAATGAATGCCAGGGGCTTATCCCCTCTTGAGTTACGGGGCGGGGCTTATCCCCTCTTGAGTTACGGGGCGGGGCTTATCCCCTCTTGAGTTATGGGGCGGGGCTTATCCCCTCTTGAGCTATGTTTTTCTTTTTATGAAACAGAATAAAGAATAAAGTGTTTTACATTACATGTGGTGATATGACATTTCTGGCAAGGTAGGTATTCTGGAATCAGTTCAAAGTCACATTTTTGCCATGTGATTTGTTGCCCTGGAGTTGTTTGAACATAGACATACGCCTACTGTACTCTAATTTATTATCAATTTAAACATCTGCGTCTTGGCACGAAATATGCAATATGTCCCACAGTGGATTGAGCTCTGAAATATGTACAGAAGCCAATAGCTGGCGGTTTTAGTATCAGATCTGTCTCCAACATGACACAGTACTGTGGTATGCAGGCTCACCTGTGTTACCCTGCAGGTATAGAACCAAATATCATCTCTGCCCGGCCTGTGTTTCCCTGCAGGTATAGAACCAAATATCATCTCTGCCCGGCCTGTGTTTCCCTGCAGTAGGGATGGGCATGAGTAATGGAGTAATGGAGTACTCCAACTGATGGCAAAACTCAATCTTTAACCAGAGATCATATTTTTTTCAAATACTGTAAAAGTATTTGTTGGAATTTGTCTGGATGACGTCAATTTGCTTTGACTCTAGTGTTCCATTTGTACATGTGCGGGACACAACAAATTTACCAAGCCAAATATCACACAGGTCTGCTCCCTTTTTCCCTCCATGTCTCACTCACTCAATGGCTTTCAGACCGCTCCCTCTACACACGCATGCTGTATGTGCCTACAGAAATAAATGCCAATGAAAAACGTATCTAACTGATGACATACACAGGCTCCATTCCTTACCAAGTCATGACCGTTTTATCACCATTTTCTAATGAGCTGCAGTTTTTGGAATGATTGCATAAAAATGAATCAGTTGCTTTTTGGTCTTTAATTTAAGGTTAGGCATAAGGTTAACAGTGTGGTTAAGGGTTAGGTTTATAATCTGATTTTAAGAAGTAAAATTGTAGAAACAGGCAGGGTTGATGACTTTGTGGATGTTGTGACTCGCTTCAGTGATGACCCTACTTTGAACTGCTAGTGGCATTTGGAATGGGTTAGCCCAGGCTAATATTACCCCCTAAACAGACCGGATGCAAAAACATTTGATAAAGGCAGAGCGTATTTTCATCAGAATCAGTCATTTTAGGCCTCCTCACCAAAACGATGTCCTGACTGTAATTCATCCCCATGCAGGGTTCAATGTAGAGTTGTTAATCCATGTAGAAAATTCAGAGGAACAGACATAATAAACTAAATCAATGTCTGCCTATCGAAAAGAAGACAGAGTTTAGTTTGTAACCCTGAAAAATACGCTCCGTTTCAAGGGATCAATCACAGAATAACTGTTCCAGTCACGAGATGACGTTGCACAGCCATAGGTTTCTACCAACACCTCTGGTAATCTCAACAATCTACATACATACATACATACATACATACATACATACATACATACATACATACATACATACAGTTGAAGTGGGAAGTTTACATACACTTTGGTTGCAGTCATTAAAACTTGTTTTTTAACCACTCCACAAGTTTCTTGTTAAACTATTATTTTGGCAAGTTGGTTAGGACATCTACTTTGTGCATGACACAAGTAATTTTTCCAACAATTGTTTACAGACAGATTATTTCATTTATAATTCACTGTATCACAATTCCAGTGGGTCAGAAGTTTACATACACTAAGTTGACTGTGCCTTTCAACAGCTTGGAAAATTCTGATGGGCTAATTGACATCATTTGAGTCAATTGGAGGTGTACCTGTGGATGTAGTTCAAGGCCTACCTTCAAACTCAGTGCCTCTTTGCTTGATGGGAATATCAAAATAAATCAGCCAAGACCTCCACAAGTCTGGTTCATCCTTGGGAGCAATTTCCAAACGCCTGAAGGTACCACGTTCATCTGTACAAACAATAGTACGCAAGTATAAACACCATGGGACCACGCAGCCATCATACCGGGGCGGCAGAGTAGCCTAGTGGTTAGAGCGTTGGACGAGTAAACGAAAGGTTGCAAGATCAAATCCCCGAGCTGACAAGGTACAAATCTGTCATTCTGCCCCTGAACAAGGCAGTTAACCCACTGTTCCTAGGCCGTCATTGAAAATAAGACTTTGTTCTTAACTGACTTGCCTAGTTAAATAAAGGTAAAATTAAAAATACCGCTCAGGAAGGAGACGCGTTCTGTCTCCTAGAGATGAACGTACTTTGGTACGAAAAGTGCAAATCAATCCCAGAACAACAGCAAAGGACCTTGTGAAGATGCTGGAGGAAACAGTACAAAAGTATCTATGTCCACAGTAAAATGAGTCCTATATCGACATAACCTGAAAGGCCAATCAGCAAAGAAGAAGCCACTGCTCCAAAACTGCCATAAAAAAGCCAGACTACGGTTTCCAACTGCACATGGGGACAAAGATCGTACTTTTTGAAGAAATGTCCTCTCGTCTGATGAAACAAAAATAGAACTGTTTGACCATCATTATGGAAGCACGGGGGTGGCAGCATCATGTTGTGAGGGTGCTTTGCTGTAGGAGGAAAATAGATGTGCACTTCACAAAATAGATGTCATCATGAGGATGACAACATCTCAAGACATCAGTCAGGAAGTTAAATCTTGGTCGCAAATGGGTCTTCCAAATGGACAACGACCCCAAGCATACTTCCAAAGTTGTGTCAAAATGGCTTAAGGACAACAAAGTCAAGGTTTTGGAGTGGCCATCATAAAGCCCTGACCTCAATCCCATAGAACATTTGTGGGCAGAACTGTAAAAGCGTGTGCGAGCAAGGAGGGCCGACAAACCTGACTCAGTTACACCAGCTCTGTCAGGAGGAATGGGCCAAAATTCACCCAACTTATTGTGGGAAGCTTGTGGAAGGCTACCCAAAATGTTTGACCCAAGTTAAACAATTTAAAGGCAATGCTACCAAATACTAATTGAGTGTATGTAAACTTCTGACCCACTAGGAATGTGTATATATACACACACACACAGTGCCTTCGGAAAGTATTCAGAACCCTTGACTTTTTCCACATTTTGTTGATTTACAGTCTTATTCTAAAATGGATTACATTTCCTCAGCAATCTACACACAATACCCCATAATGACACAGGGAAAACAGTGTCATTCAGACCCTTTGCTATGAGACTTGAAATTGCGCTCCGGTGTATTCTGTTTCCAATGATCTTCCTTGATATGATTCTACAACTTGATTTGGAGTCCACCTGTCCAATCATCAATTGAATTTACAACATGATTTGGAAAGGCTAATCACCTGTTTATATGGTCCCACAGTTGACAGTGCATGTCAGAGCAAAAACCAAGCCATGAGGTCGAAGGAATTGTCTGTGGAGCTCTGTAACAGGATTGTGTGAAGACACAGATCTACTGAATGGTACCAAAAAATGTCTGCAGCTCCCCAAGAACACAGTGGCCTCCATCATTCTTAAATGGAAGATGTTTGGAACCACCAAGATTCTTCTTAAAGCTGGCCGCCTGGCCAAACTGAACAATCATGAGAGAACGGCCTTGGTCATGGAGGTGACCTAGAACCCGGTGGTCACTTTAACAGAGCTCCAGAGTTCCTCTGTGAGAAGGGAGAACCTTCCACAAGAACAACCATCTCTGCAGAACTCCACCAATCAGGCCTTTATGGTAGAGTGGACAGATGGAAGCCCCTCTTCAGTAAAAAGCACATGACAGCCTGCTTGGGGTTTTCCAAAGGCACCTAAAGGTCTCTGACCATGAGAAACAAGATTCTCTGGTCTGATGAAACCAAGATTGAACTCTTTGGCCTGAATGCCAAGCGTCACGTCTGGAGGAAACCTGGCGCCATCCCTACGGTGAAGCGTGGTGGCAGCATCATTTTCTGGGGATGTTTTCAGCGGCAGGGACGGGGAGACTAGTCAGGAACGAAGCAAAGGACAAAGATCCTTGATGAAAACCTGCTCCAGAGCGCTCATGACCTCAGACTGGGGCCAAGGTTCACCTTCCAACAGGACAACGACCCTAAGCACACAGCCAAGAACACAGGAGTGTCTGAATGCTTTCCGAATACACTGTATATTGTAGCTATGCAGGCCCTGGTCAAAAGCAATGCACTACATAAGAAATGGATGCCATTTCAGACACATTAGTCTTTACAATACATCTGAAACATTCTTCAGCTGAACAATCCAGACGTGCTGCTGGCAGAGACTACTCAGAGGCTCTCAGACCAGGCCAGGAGAATTTTCTATTGGCTGCTTCAGTTGGGTCCACTGAGGGCTGCATCTGGTTTTAGCATGGGGGCCTGGCCTGTCTGTTATTATCTGGCAGCTAGGGTCGCTCCAGTTACACACCTCATTTTACAGTGGCTGGGCTGAAGGTAAATAAAGGTGGTATACTCTTGAAACTCTCTCTAGGCTGAAACTAGGCTGTAACTTGTTTGACTCGTTGTGGACACTGCTTTTAAACAGAAGTTTCCTTTGTGTGCCCATATAAAAATCAACTTTCTAAATAGCCTAACCCAGCTTTTAGAAAACATCAGATTTCTTCATAGATTGTCCTGCTGCGTTAGGGTTTAGTCTTGGGGCAAGTGCGTACTAGTCTGAACTTTGCATATACATAGATTTAGCCTAGCAAAACAAATCATACCCCCCAAATAGCCCAACCACATGGATCAGTACATGTGCTCTACACAGTGATGTTAAGGTCCTAAAACTGAAGAAAACAACCCTCTCTCCTCATACACAGTCTTCTACTCATTCTGCCCCACACCACTCTTGCTTTCTTCATTTCACTCTTTTCACTCTCTTCTTTCTCTGTGTGTGTTTTCTTGAACCCTTGTAAACCCCTGACAGTGAGTCTGATGTAATCTGTGTGTTGCTGAAGGCAGCACTGGGGCAGTGAACAGGGCTAACACTGTTTATTTGTTATTCAGTGTCTGTAAAGAGAGGCTGTATGCTACAGTATGTATTCACTAGTGGGCTTATAGGACTATCTGGTCCACTGTAACACAGTGGTTCCCAACCTGTTACTGTACCACCAGCTAAATGTTGCTCTGCCCGCAGCACCCCTGAAGTACC
>NW_021823179.1:45000-53418 GCF_901001165.1 Salmo trutta
ATTTTAATGGTAGGTTTATTTGAACAGTGAGAGACAGAATAACAACAAAAAAATCCAGAAAAACGCATGTCAAAAATGTTATAAAATGCTTTGCATTTTAATGAGGGAAATAAGTATTGACCCCCTCTGCAAAACATGACTTAGTACTTGGTGGCAAAACCCTTGTTGGCAATCACAGAGGTCAGATGTTTCTTGTAGTTGGCCACCAGGTTTGCACACATCTCAGGAGGGATTTTGTCCCACTCCTCTTTGCAGATCTTCTCCAAGTCATTAAGGTTTCGAGGCTGACGTTTGGCAACTTGAACCTTCAGCTCCCTCCACAGATTTTCTATGGGATTAAGGTCTAGAGACTGGCTAGGCCACTCCAGGACCTTACTGTGCTTCTTCTTGAGCTACTCCTTTGTTGCCTTGGCCGTGTGTTTGGGTCATTGTCATGCTGGAATACCCATCCACGGCCCATTTTCAATGCCCTGGCTGAGGGAAGGAGGTTCTCACCCAAGATTTGACGGTACATGTACCCGTCCATCGTCCCTTTGATGCGGTGAAGTTGTCCTGTCCCCTTAGCAGAAAAACACCCCCAAAAGCATAATGTTTCCACCTCCATGTTTGACGGTGGGGATGGTGTTCTTGGGGTCATAGGCAGCAGTCCTCTCCAAACACGGCGAGTTGAGTTAATGCCAAAGAGCTCCATTTTGGTCTCATCTGACCACAAACACTTTCACCCAGTTGTCCTCTGAATCATTCAGATGTTCATTGGCAAACTTCAGACGGGTATGTATATGTGCTTTCTTGAGCAGGGGGACCTTGTGGGCGCTGCAGGAATTTCAGTCCTTCACGGCGTAGTGTGTTACCAATTGTGGTGACTATGGTCCCAGCTGCCTTGAGATCATTGACAAATCCTCCCGTGTAGTTCTGGGCTGTTTCCTCCACCGTTCTCATGATCATTGTAACTCCACGACGTGAGATCTTGCATGGAGCCCCAGGGCCGAAGGGGAGATTGACAGTTCTTTTGTGTTTCTTCCATTTGCGAATAAATCGCACCAACTGTTGTCACCTTCTCACCAAGCTGCTTGGCGATGGTCTTGTAGCCCATTCCAGCCTTGTGTAGGTCTAGAATCTTTGTCCCTGACATCCTTGGAGAGCTCTTTGGTCTTGGCCATGGTGGAGAGTTTGGAATCTGATTGATTGATTGCTTCTGTGGAAGGTGTCTTTTATACAGGTAACAAACTGAGATTAGGAGCACTCCCTTTAAGAGTGTGTGCTCCTAATCTCAGCTCGTTATCTGTATAAAAGACACCTGGGAGCCAGAAATCTTTCTGATTGAGAGGGGTCAAATACTTATTTCCCTCATTAAAATGCAAATCAATTTATAACATTTTTGACATGCGTTTTCTTTTTGTTGTTATTCTGTCTTCACTGTTCAAATAAACCTACCATTAAAATTATAGACTGATCATTTCTTTGTCAGTGGGCAAATGTACAAAATCAGCAGGGGATCAAGTACTTTTTTCCCTCACTGTATCTAGGTGATAGTGGTGCCATTTTGGATGTAGCCTATGTGCTTTGCCTCTATAGGGTGATCTGGGGGATGCAGGAAGAAAAGATGGAGATAAGTAGGTCTCTAGATTGTAATTGGTTGACAGGTCTCCACTCTCCAGGGCTATTTTCTGCTATCTCTGTAATGTTGCACTATCTGATGTGTGTTTTGGGGGCGGGGTAGATGGGCGCCTGGGGGGGATTGTTGAGCCATGCACATTCCTTTCCTCCAAGGTGTTATCTGTAGGAATTCACACCCAGGCTTTATGACAGGGATTATGACCATAATGATCGCAGTACAGCCATATAATTAGAGTATGACCGACGTTATCGGCCGATTTTTATTAGGCTTTTACAGATGTGTTTGTATAGTTGTTTAATCCATTGGAAAGGACCAATGCATAAGATGTGGAGAACACGCTGTGCCATTGGCACATTTTGTGATGATGCTTTTCCTCTTAAGTGACAACCACCAGAATTCAGTGGCTACAACGTACAATCGATGAAAACAGGACGCATTTTCAATGTATTGGTGTTTAGCTGTGTCATTGTTTTCCTGCTGGTTAGCATGAGGCAGAATCAGTCTTCAGTGCGTTGGCACATTTGTTTTTCAGCAGTCGGTCATGTGTATATTATCTATCTCTCTGTCAGTCGTATGTATGTGTATATATATGAGTGTGTATCAGTCGGTCGTGTTTATATATTGCTGAAAAGAAAATGTGCCAACGCACTGAAGACTGATAATAATAATTGTGTGTGTATATATGGTGTAACGTGTTGGTGCATATGAGATTTGTTCTTGCATTTAAAAGGCCCCACTTGAGACTCCAAACTGATATGTATAAGAAAGTTTAAACTTTAGTGCTAAGGTGTTTTATAAACCACCACTTCTATCAGTCTGGGTGTTTATAAACCACCACTTCTATCACGTCTAAATTAATACGTCTAGTATAGGTATATTTCCTTTTTTTCTCAAACCACAAGTTTCCGGCACATAAATTCTATGGTTTTCTTTTCCCGGCGGTCATGTGGTCATTGGTTGCGGGTGAATGAAAAGACATTGTTTTACAGTTAGTGTCATCAACAGTAACTCTTGACAAGCCAGATCCTGTGTTCCTGTGGCTTGTTGTTTCCACTTAACATTTTGGTAAAGGCAGTGAAATGAGCAGCCTAGTTTATGAGGATAACTCCCCTTGTCTCCCTGATAGCCTAGCGGTGCCTGGAGACAGAGAGTAAAGTGCTGTATAATTTCCTAGCTGTGCTGTGTCGTTGTGTGGTTTCAGCCTGAATAAGAAATACAGGAATATTATAGGGATCAGTTCAGATTCCCAGTTTGACTAGTCAAGATGCGTCCCAAATGGCATCATTTTTCTTTTAAAGTGCACTGCTTTTGACCAGGGACCATAGTGCTCTATATAGGGAATAGGCTTCCGTTTGGGACACATCCTAGAGCTCAGGATCTGGATCCCATTTGAAGGAAACTAAGAAAAGTCAAACCATGGCCTCCTGATAATTGTTACATGCCTGTAGTGCTTGAATCTGAGATCTGAGATCACAGTAAGTGGACATGGGCCTAATGCCGGTTCTGTGTTGAACCAGCTTCACTCACGCCTTTTTGTCTTTTGAAAGTACTCAGGAACATTTTTAAGGATTTTCAATGTGTTGTTTTACAAGATTTGGGTGGAGAGTAAATGGGTACATGAAAGACAGATGTTGCGAAAGCTGTGTGTGGTGTGTGTGTGTGTGTGTGTGGTGTGTGTGAGAGAGAAGTTATGATGGTGGTGTGGTCCTAGTTTTTTTTTCATCAGTCAAAACCTCTCACTTTCACACATTCACATAAACTCATACACTGAGTGTTCAAAAACATTAAGGACACCTGCTCTTTCCCATGATATAGACTATCCAGCTGAAAGATATGATCCCTTATTGATGTCACTTGTTTAATTCACTTCAGTCAGTGTAGGTGAAGGTAAGGAGACCGGTTTTAAAGAAGGATTTTTTAAGCCTTGTGACAGCTGAGATGTGGATTGTGTATGTGTGCCATTCAGAGTGGAATTGGAAAGACAAAAGATTTGAGTGCCTTTGAACGGGTTATTGTAGTAGGTGCCAGGTGCACTGGTTTGTGCCAAGAACTGCAACGCTGCTGGGTTTTTCATTCTTAACAGTTTACCGTGGGTATCAAGATTGATCCACCACCCAAAGGACATTCAGCCAGCTTGACACCCCAACTGTTGGAAGCATTGGAGTCAACGTGCTTTCGACACCTTGTTAGAGTCCATGCCCGGAACGAATTGAGGCTGTTTCTTAGGACAGAAGGAGGGGGGGACTCAATATTAGGAAGGTGTCTTTAATGTTTTATACACTCAGTGTATGTACCCTGTTACAGCACTCTGTCATGCTCAGTGCTTCAGTCACACATGTTCAACTTTCATCAACAACACGACACGTCTCTTCTTTCCCCATAAAATATAATCCACACAAGTCTAGAAACCCGAAAAAGGAAACTCCAAGGACTACTACAGTCCACACCCCTTTGACCTCCAGCACCAGTCAAAAGGTTGGACACACCTACTCATTCCAGGGGTTTTCTTTATTTTCACTATTTTCTACCATTGTAGAATAATAGTGAAGACATCAAAACTATGAAATAACACATATGGAATCAGTCTGTCTCACTGGGGGGTGGATGGTACAGGAACAGTCCTGACCAGATCTCATGTCAGTCTGTCTCACCTGGGGGGGTGGAGGTACAGGAACCGTCCTGACCAGATCTCATGTCAGTCTGTCTCACTGGGGGGTGGAGGTACAGGAACAGTCCTGACCAGATCTCATGTCAGTCTGTCTCACTGGGGGGTGGAGGTACAGGAACAGTCCTGACCAGATCTCATGTCAGTCTGTCTCACTGGGGGGTGGAGGTAACAGGAACAGTCCTGACCAGACTCCATGTCTGTCAGTTGGTTTCTGTCTCTCTGCTACTAGCAGTCTGTCTCATGCTAGCTAGCTCAGTCAAGCTGTGGGTTCCACAAGCTAGACTACTTCTGTTATCTGTAGCGAGGCCTAACACTCATTAGGCAGTAGACTATAATATCCTCATCCTCTTTCCCCCTCAGGACACTCTCAGCTACTCAGATACACCAGATACCAAAACACAGCCAGAACTGGATACCAACCAAACATATGTGACTTTCTATTCAGATTTCTGCCCACCCTACATCAGGATGTGCACATGGTGTTCCCAAGCTTGGCCTGGCTCTTTGCTCAAATCACTTTTTCTACATAGGGAGGCTGGGCCCCCTTAAGGACAGGACAGGAAATAAGTCCTGCAAGAGAAGCACTGACAGCACAGTCATTAGTAGCCCACACTGCTGGTGTGGTGGGACTCATGGTGGCTTTTCTGCTGTCTCTGTCAGTGGTTATGGGAAGGGCCCTTGAGTTTTCACAACCAATATAACCTCACCCACCAAGAGAGTCTTAACTAGTTCCATTGGCTCTTTACACTAACTAGAACTCCAGGGCCTAACTAGGGGAGTATTTTCAGCTACTCCTAACTAAGGGGAGAGTTTAGATGTCTGCCCCGTCACAGGCTGAGGGTCTCTGGGTGGCCGTGGGGCCACGGCCACCATGTGACACAGAGGCACTATGTCAACTTCAGCTCACTGCCCCTCAGCAGCTGTTCTCTCACTATGGCCATGGTCAGAGTTGGCCTGGGAGTGGACCACAGCTGAAAAGTATCTTTGTATCGTTCCCATAGTACACACCCCCGTCACCACCACAGCTGAATACTGCCCCTTTCCTGTAGTTGTACACACTCATACACCAACTCTCTCTCTCCTCTCTCCACCCCTCCCTTCCCGAGACAACACACATGTTCTAGAGGGTGATCAGTGTCTGGGTGGGCAAGGCTGGTCTCAGTCAGTGAATCTTGACCCTCCACACACTGCCAAGTACCTAACACTCCAAACCTCTACCATTATGGCACCAGATTTACCATTCCTACTCTACACTGGTCTTTAATGGTGGTGTGTGTGTGTGTGTGGTGTGTGCTGTGTGTGTGTGTGTGTGTGTGTGTGTGTGTCATGATTTAACGATAGTCTGTCATCGATGGAGAAAGTCAACACATCAGGTGAACCTCGTGTTGCGTTCCTTCACATTGTTTAAGTTTCTGATGTTTGTCAGTCACAATTAGCTTAATTCATTTATTTTTGTTGTCGTTGTTGAGCCTCACACACACACACACACACACACACACACACACCACACCCCTACACTCTCGTTCCCCTTGCACTGTGTTTGAGGGGCTGCCATGGAAACCAGGTAAACTGTCTTAATGAGTCCATTTGGCACTGATGGATGTTAATGTGGAAGCGTTTTAAAGGTGTTTTATTTCTTACAACCAAATATTAATTGGATGTTATAGAAAACACCCAAATATATCCTTTTAGAAACGACAAAGCTCTGTTTTGCGATGCAGATCTTTAGATGTTGCACACATGAAATGGTGTCATTCCAAACTTTATCCGCAGTGTTTATCTCCTTTTGCGCGACTAAAGCCGTTTCCCCATCCAGCTGTTCTATTCTCCATGTAACCTGCTGCTGTAGGTAACTGCCAAAATAAAGGGAACCCCAACCAATGCGCTTTGGCATTGATTCTACAAGTGTGTGTGAAACTTCCTTTGGTAAGCACACCATGCTCTCAATATACTTTGTATCCCTCATTTACTCAAGTGTTTCCTTTATTTTGGCAGTTACCTGTAGAATGGACAGAGGTATTGCTCGAGTGCCAGCAAAATGCAATATAAAGTTGCGTAAAAAGTAAAGACCGACCTCTCGGAACAACAAGCAGAACGGCATCTCGGAGCGCACAACTCGTCAATCCTTGTCTCAGATTGGCTATTGCAGCGACCACACTGAGTTCCACTCCTATCAACTAAAAACAAGAAGAAGCGGCTCCAGTGGTCACGCTTTCTCCAACACTGGACAATTGAGGAGTGGTAACATTGCCTGGAACATGGTCCCCAGACCTGGGCAGTCCCCAGACCTGGTCAGTCCCCAGACCTGGGCAGTCCCCAGACCTGGTCAGTCCCCAGACCTGCGCAGTCCCCAGACCTGGTCAGTCCCCAGACCTGGTCAGTCCCCAGACCTGGTCAGTCCCCAGACCTCAACCCAATAGAACATCGTTAGGATGAGATGGAACGGGTTGTTCGCAACATGAATATTCCAACGTCCAATCTGTCGCAACTGCGTGATGCCATCACGTCAGCATGGACCAACATCCCTGACACTTTGTAGAATTCCCCGAAGAATTTGGGCTGTTCTGGAGGCAAAGGGGGGTTCGACCCAGTACTAGATATGTGTACCTAATAAACTGGCTGGTGAGTTTTATATTCTCTCGTTTCCCCCTAACAAACTTTTAAAAATTAAGTTCCTGGTTGCTTTCCCACATTTGTCAGATCTCAAATAAACTTTAAAGGATTTGTAGGTCAAAGCAAAAAAGGGCTAAGGAAACAAAAGACAGAAAAATAGTTCTCAACTTTCCAGTTGGATGTCTCTACTCGTTGCTTGTCTTTTGAATGTTTTCTTTTCTTTGGCAGGCTAAATCTCTCTCTCTCTAAAGCCTCTATACATTTGAACCACGTCTTTGTGCTGTGATGAGTTAATCCCTGTATTATCTTAGAAGGGCTGTGAGCTCAGTGTGTTTAGCTGCTGTACAGTGTGAAGGGGTCCAGTGGTAGGCTGGTAGCATAATGGGGAGGCCCTGTATCAACTCCTCCGCTACCCCTCCAGAACTAATGTGACATTACCAGTGGTCTCTGAGGCCATTGGTGCCTATTCACAAAGCGTCTCAGAATTAGGATCAGTATTTCCTATAAGACCATAATGATTAAATGGACAGTGAGGGCCTGATGCTAGGTCAGCACTCCTACTCTCTGTAGTAGTGGGCTGTGGTTAGGTTACCTTTCATCTGTAGTACTGGGCTGTGGTTAGGTTACCTTTCATCTGTAGTACTGGGCTGTGGTTAGGTTACCTTTCATCTGTAGTACTGGGCTGTGGTTAGGTTACCTTTCATCTGTAGTACTGGGCTGTGGTTAGGTTACCTTTCATCTGTAGTACTGGGCTGTGGTTAGGTTAGCTTTCATCTGTAGTACTGGGCTGTGGTTAGGTTAGCTTTCATCTGTAGTACTGGGCTGTGGTTAGGTTAGCTTTCATCTGTAGTAGTGGGCTGTGGTTAGGTTACCTTTCATCTGTAGTACTGGGCTGTGGTTAGGTTAGCTTTCATCTGTAGTACTGGGCTGTGGTTAGGTTACCTTTCATCTGTAGTACTGGGCTGTGGTTAGGTTACCTTTCATCTGTAGTACTGGGCTGTGGTTAGGTTACCTTTCATCTGTAGTACTGGGCTGTGCCCCTTCACGGTACAGACTAGTGTTGGTAGTGATTAACCCACACTCCCACAGCTGTTCCCCCGGCAGGTCCTCAGAGCCTACTGGTCATCTCCACAAAGCTTTTCAGATGAAAGGGAGTGGAGAAGCGGAGAGGGAGTGGAGAAGCGTAGAGGGAGTGGAGAAGCGGAGAGGGAGTGGAGAAGCGGAGAGGGAGTGGAGAAGCGGAGAGGGAGTGGAGAAGCGGAGAGGGAGTGGAGAAGCGGAGAGGGAGTGGAGAAGCGGAGAGGGAGTGGAGAAGCGGAGAGGGAGTGGAGAAGCGGAGAGGGAGTGGGCGGAGAGGGAGCGAGAGCGGAGAGGGAGCGGAGAAGCGGAGAGGGAGCGGAGAAGCGGAGAGGGAGCGGAGAAGCGGAGAGGGAGCGGAGAAGCGGAGCGGAGAGGGAGCGGAGAAGCGAGAGCGGAGAAGCGAGAGGGAGCGAGAAGCGGAGAGGGAGCGGAGAAGCGG
>NW_021823180.1:0-2500 GCF_901001165.1 Salmo trutta
CTGTTCTGTCCATCCTGTTGATAATGCCTTCCTTTATGGAAGTAATTGAATAATGAAAACAAACTGCTCATTCCAGCTAAACCACCCATGAAGCAATGAGCTCATAACCAATATGGTTTATTCCAGAAAATGATTCACTATAGCCAGAGGAGGTTTAGATAAAAGGCTGCAGAGAGAAGTAGTTGGTGTTTTGGTGAGATGCCAGAGCTCTGCAACCTACATAGAAGCTAGAGCTCTAGAACATGAGGCCAACATTTAAAATGTTGCAGAATTCATTTTTTATTTAAAACCATACCTTTGTAATATGTCTGTGTAGTTACATCATTTGTTGACCCCTTTTTTTCGTGATATCCAATTGGTAGTTACAGTCTTGTTTCATTGCTGCAACTCCCAAAGGGACTTGCTAGAAGTAAAGGTCGAGAACCATGCGTCCTCCGAAACACGACCCTGCCAAGCTGCACTGCTTCTTGACACACTGCTCGCTTAACCTGGAAGCCAGTCGCACCAATGTGTCGTAGGAAACACCGTACAACCAAAGTCAGTGTGCATGCGCCCGGGCCACCACAAGGAGTCACTAAAGCAAGATGGGACAAGGTCAACCCTCCCCTAACCCAGACGACACTGGGCCAATTCTACGCCGCATCATGGGTCTCCCAGTCGCGGCCGTCTGCGACACGGCCGGGGATCAAACCCAGGTTTGTAGTGACACCACTGCGATGCAGTGCCTGAGACCGCCGAGACCTCTACAACATGATTTCTGAAACGGTCTTCAGTTCTTCAAGTTCTCACCTCCTTTTTTTAATTATGGGAAGTTTATTTGAGGTAGTTCTCTCAAATGGTATTCTTTATTGATAGTTAATCAATTGTAAGCTACAAAAAAGTCTGTACTGAAATAGCAAATTACAATTAATGTAGTAGTTTCCCACCAAAAGTATTGATGCTTGCAATAACCAAAAGTAGAGAACGATATTGACCGTACTGTATGATAATATGCAGTACGAATACAAAACATTAAGAACATAGTCTCACGCACCTAAAATGGCACTGCTCACCCGATGTGATTGTGAAGTGTCCTCTCCAGTTTTAATTGTGTTGTCTCTGAGCGTTTATGTCACAAACGTCGTACAGAGCGGACCAAGGTGCAGCGTGTGTTGAGTTCAACATCTTTTATTTAAGTGAAACTTTCAAACAAAAACAATAAACAAGCAACGAAACGTAAAGTAACGTAATGCTACCTGCACATACACAAACAATTTCCCACAACCCAGGTGGGAACAATGGAGAACTTAAGTATGATCTCCAATTAGAGACAACGAACATCAGCTGCCTCTAATTGGGAACCATACCATGAGCACCAACATAGAGATGAAAAGACTAGAACACCCCCTAGTCACGCCCTGACCTACAACACCATAGAGAACCAAGGGGTCTCTATGGTCAGGGTGTGACAGTACCCCCCCCCCCCCCCAAAACCTGAAACCAAATGGGAGAGTAGGGGGGGTGACTAGTGTTGGTGGCGGCTCCGGTGCGGGTCGCCGCCCCCGCCCCGAACCAAGGGCTCTCTATGGTCAGGCCCTAACCTACAACACCATAGAGAACCAAGGGGTATCTATGGTCAGGCCCTAACCTACAACACCATAGAGAACCAAGGGGTATCTATGGTCAGGCCCTAACCTACAACACCATAGAGAACCAAGGGCTCTCTATGGTCAGGCCCTAACCTACAACACCATAGAGAACCAAGGGCTCTCTATGGTCAGGCCCTGACCTACAACACCATAGAGAACCAAGGGCTCTCTATGGTCAGGCCCTAACCTACAACACCATAGAGAACCAAGGGCTCTCTATGGTCAGGCCCTAACCTACAACACCATAGAGAACCAAGGGGTATCTATGGTCAGGCCCTAACCTACAACACCATAGAGAACCAAGGGCTCTCTATGGTCAGGCCCTAACCTACAACACCATAGAGAACCAAGGGCTCTCTATGGTCAGGCCCTAACCTACAACACCATAGAGAACCAAGGGGTATCTATGGTCAGGCCCTGACCTACAACACCATAGAGAACCAAGGGCTCTCTATGGTCAGGCCCTAACCTACAACACCATAGAGAACCAAGGGCTCTCTATGGTCAGGCCCTAACCTACAACACCATAGAGAACCAAGGGGTATCTATGGTCAGGCCCTAACCTACAACACCATAGAGAACCAAGGGGTATCTATGGTCAGGCCCTAACCTACAACACCATAGAGAACCAAGGGCTCTCTATGGTCAGGCCCTGACCTACAACACCATAGAGAACCAAGGGCTCTCTATGGTCAGGCCCTAACCTACAACACCATAGAGAACCAAGGGCTCTCTATGGTCAGGCCCTGACCTACAACACCATAGAGAACCAAGGGCTCTCTATGGTCAGGCCCTAACCTACAACACCATAGAGAACCAAGGGCTCTCTATGGTCAGGCCCTAACCTACAACACCATAGAGAACCAAGGGCT
>NW_021823180.1:7500-32500 GCF_901001165.1 Salmo trutta
CTGGCCCCTCCCATCCCCGGTCACATCACCTTCCTTCTCCCTCTTATGTACTACCCAATAGAGACCTTCCTTCTCCCTCTTATGTACTACCCAATAGAGACCTTCCTTCTCCCTCTTATGTACTACCCAATAGAGACCTTCCTTCTCCCTCTTATGTACTACCCAATAGAGACCTTCCTTCTCCCTCTTATGTACTACCCAATAGAGACCTTCCTTCTCCCTCTTATGTACTACCCAATAGAGACCTTCCTTCTCCCTCTTATGTACTACCCAATAGAGACCTTCCTTCTCCCTCTTATGTACTACCCAATAGAGACCTTCCTTCTCCCTCTTATGTACTACCCAATAGAGACCTTCCTTCTCCCTCTTATGTACTACCCAATAGAGACCTTCCCAGATGGCCATTTTGAAGTTGTTGTTGTTGTGACATTGTGCCAGTAGCAGAATATTGATTCAACATTCCGGTGGACTGCAGATGATTTTATTTGAGGACAAGTATAGGAGTAGAGGTAGTTGGCAGACAGACAGACAGACAGACAGACAGACAGACAGACAGACAGACAGACAGACAGACAGACAGACAGACAGACAGACAGACAGACAGACAGACAGACAGACAGACAGACAGACAGACAGACAGACAGACAGACAGACAGTGGTATCTAACCATCCTGTCCCTTAGAGACTGCCCTGTGTTCTTGTTTCTTTAAGCCTGGGTTCATGCAGTTCCCTAGTGGACTGTCAAACAGAAGGCACCTCCGTTGGTCTAGGCAGGTAGCTCAGTGGTTATGTGTGTTCGGCCAATAACCGTAAGGTTGCTTGTTCAAATCCCTGAGCTGACTAGGTGAAAATGATGTTGATGTGCCCTTGAGCAAGGCATGTAACCCTAATTGTTTCACTGGATAAGAGTGTCTGTTAAAATGTACACTGAGTCTACTGAACATTAGGGACACTGGCTCTGTCCATGACATGGACTGACCAGGTGAAGCCATGATCCCTTATTGATGTCACTGGTTAAATCCAAGTCAGTCAGTGTAAATGAAGGGAGACATGGATGGTGTGTGTGCCATTCAGAGGGTGAATTGGCAAGACAAAATACTTAAATGCCTTTCAACGGGGTATTGTGCCAGGTGCACTGGTTTGTGTCAAGAACTGCCATGGTTTTTCACACTCAACAGTTTCCCGTGTGTATTAAGAATGGTCCACGACCCAAAGGACATCCAGCCAACTTGACACAGCTGTTGGAAGCACTGTAGTTAACATGGCCAGCATCCCTGTGGAACGCTTTCGAACCTTGTAGAGGCCATGCCCTGATGAATTGAGACTGTATTGCAACTCAATATTAGGAAAGTGTTCTTAATGTTTTGTACAGTGTATTTCTCATTCCCCTCTGAGTGGTGAGAGAGAGAGAGTGAGAGAGACAAAGAGAGTGAGGGAGTGAGAGAGAGAGGGAGTGAGGGAGAAAGAGAGCACTGTGGCTGTGTTATCATCATTGCTGTGTCTAAGCAGTGTGTAATTCTTTCCTGATATGTGATACCTAGTCTAATTCTGTTCCTCCATAGGGATCCCACTCACTGTGTTTTATACAATGAATTCTACATTACTTCATGGGATTTGTCATAGCTCTAGCAGTGTGGGTTTAGGGCTTCGTATAGTTCTAACGGACAGTATTGTTTGCATCTTGGTTAGTATGTAGTCACAAAGGAAAACAATATTAATTAAACTAGTATTGACAGCCATTATGGATGAGGCCAATTTACAGGGAAACTGCCATTTGAGACCAAGACAGAGTCTACAGAGTGGAACATGGCAGCCATTACATCATCACAGTACAGCACGGAGCGATGAGGACAGCTCAACGCTCGCTTAGTGTCTCTGTCAGAGTTACAGCGGTGAAAGAAGCACTCCGTTTAGGAGAAACGCTGAGGCCAGGAGGATATTTTGGGGCAGGAGAAAAGGGATGGATGGAGGGAGGGAAAAAGGAGAGAAAGATGGGGGTAACTACACTACACTACTATGCCTCACTTCTAGGGTTGAATGGCGGGAACCCAGTTATCAAGATCTTCCCGGGATTACAGCCCAAAACCACTCCCTTTTCCTGGGATAAATAACTGCGAGAAACCAGTAAAATATAATACATTATTTATATGAACAGCATGGCGTGAAATGGAACTGTTAAATTAGATGTAATATCTAAATCTGGCTTCTTTACAGCCTCTGCATGAGGAATCAACGCTCAGGGTGGGGACAGACAGCCCATCTCAGTGTGGAGTGCAGTTCACAATGCATGTAGACCTACAATATCACCTCATCATGTAAACTTTTTTCTTCTGACAGGTAGACCTACATTTGCTGCAGCATAGCCTATGCTACAGTAATATTGTCCCGCCTGCTCCCTCTCTGGCGCTCGAGGGCGCCAGATTGCCTATCATTACGCACACCTGTCCCCTTTGTTACGTGCACCTGCGCCTCATTGGACCCACCTGAACTCCATCATTATTTGATTGCCTCCCCTTTATCTGTCTGTATCCTCTGTTCCATCCCTGTCAGCATTGATGTCGTTACTTTGTCTCCTGTCCAGACGCTGTTCCTGTCTTGTTTCATGTCCGTAGTTTATTAAATGTTCTCCCTGTACCTGCTTCCTGTCTCCAGCGTCAAACCTCACAAATATAAAGACGGAATGCGCGTCTAATTTACCCATCTTCACCTTATTTTTTCATTGTAAAAATTATACATTTTTTTGTTGCAGCAGCAGAGTTTTAAAGCCTATCACTCAAATATCGTTGCTTTAAATCAGTGCATGCGCGAGCACTCTCGCAGTCTTTCTCTCTCTCTTTCAACTCCATTCAAATTGCATCCAAAATAGATAATCCTGTTCTAGATAGATATATTGCTCTATATATAAATGGCCAAGCCTCTTTACGGTAATACATTCAATGCAGTATTAGCCTTATATTTAGCTAATTAATTATGGGTTATGCATAATAATCTTATAATTTATAGCTTTTGTCTCTTGCGCAATACACAAGCACCTGTGCTTCACTGGCCTCTCCTTAAAAAACGCTCCTTGCTTCTTGGAGTCCCATGCAGGAAAAGCTAGACTAGAATAGCTTACTGGACATAATTGATTTAGCATTTCTTATACCAATAGACTATTTGAAGATGGATGCAAGCTCTTTTTTGCTGAATATTAAATACAGCAGCCAATATAACTCACAGGTGGTTTGAAAGACGCGAGAACGTGCGATGGCGGTAGGCTATAGCAGTCATTTATTCAGACCCGTAACCATTCAATCTTCGTGAAAGCCTTCTGCATCTAGTTCTAGTCCTGTATTATTCAAGGATGTCATTAGAATGATGAAGATAAGGACAACGAAATGAATTGGAGGTAGGCTAATCACGTTAGGATACATATTATGAAAGGTATATAGGCTTATGCGTCAGCCTACTAATTATACAAATAGGCCCTATTATATTTCTAAATGGAAATGAAATTCACTAGCCTATTATTGTAACTTTATAGTCCGCATGTGCTGCACCAGAATCATATGTTCTCTTCTGCTTTATCATGGTTTGAACGATGTGTGTAATTCCAGTCCATATAATACAGTATAATACAATACGGTACAGTTATACAGTTCACAAGATTAGCCTACTGCAGCTATCCAAGAGAGCATATAGCTAGCTACATCTATGGGCTTTATGTTTTTCTGTTGTGCGTAATGTGCAGTAGCCTATATCATATATGTATTGGATAAATGCAAAATCATTTTGGACTTTTTTGGGCTTGGGCTCATTAAATGTTGTTAATGTAGGGCTCATAAAACGTATTTAATATATGGCTCGTCAGGCTCAGCTAGCATCAGGTTAGAATGTTTATGCTGATCAAAGTTCTAACCAAATCCAGACATATTTATATGCTTTATAATGCTTTTGAATGACACTTCCAGTTTTGGCGGAAAATACTGGGTTACCTGGGAGAAAAGGGATTTATTCTCGGGATGGAACATTTGTAAAATACCGGGAAAATATTTAATCCTACTCACTACCCCCTACATCTAGCACCCACACATCACGTTTTATTAACCCTTCCTTACCCTACAGATACTGTGGCTGTGCCAAGTGTCACCCTGTTCCCTAAATAATGCACTACCTTTGATGAGAGCCCTATGGGCCCTAATAAGTGCACAATCTTTAGGGAATAGGATTCCATTTGGGACGCAGCCTGTAACTGCACCTTAACACAGAGACACTGACATACACATCCCTCCTGCTCTCTGAAAACAGGCCTGATTCCCCAAGGGCAGGCATAGCTCTGCATAATGCATCTACTGCCAGGAACCGAGATACACATGTACACATGCACACACGTACACACAGAGAGAGAGAGAGAGAGAGAACCCAGGCAGAATACTGTATGTTTTGTCGGCATGTATTTGTAATAGCCCGGTGTGTGTGTGTGCATGTGTTAGCCTGCAGCGGTGGTGCTCTGAGGAGTTCAGTGGAATATTTAATTACATCTCTGTCTCATCATTATCCCTCTAATGTTTGTTGCCATGGAGCTTTAATATGATGGCGTGTCATCCCAGACAGTTCATTGTGTTCCGTTTGATACCCCCTCCTCTGAGATATGAGACACAGACTGCATCCTAAATGACATTATTTTCCCTATTTAGTGCACTACTTTAGTAGTGTATCATATAGGGATTAGGGTGCCTTTTGGGAGGCAGAGAGACTTGTGGTTCTTAAGTGGTCAAGCCTAGGGTTTGGGTTAATTCCACATGTTTATTCAGGCATGATAAAGAAGCATATTTAAGATTTAGATTCATACCTATGCATAGTCACTTCACCCCTACCTAAATATACAAATGACCTTGACTAACCTGTACCCCCGCACATTGACTCGTACCAGTACCCCCTGTATATAGCCTCCTTATTGTTATTTTATTGTGTTACTTTTATTTTTAGGTTTTACTTGAGTTTATTTAGTAAATATTTTCTTAACTCTTCTTGAACTGCACTGTTGGTTAAGGGCTTGTAAGTAAGTATTTCATGGTAAGGTCAACACTTGTTGTATTCAGTGCATGTGACAAATAAAGTTTGATTTGATTTGCTAGTTTCGTATCATTATTAATGAGAGAGACTGGAACTGGAAGGTATGCACTGGAAGTGGTATGTCAAGTACAGCAACAACCCAACACATGACAGGAAGGACAATACAGCACTGGACGGTTTTGGTTCGCAGGCTTTTTTGACTCGATTTGGCTGCAGGCAGTTTGTTATCCGTGTTTTTAAAACACACATTGTTACTGCCTGAACATTAACTGGTAGGGAAGTGCGAAAGCCCTGGAACCTGCCCAGAGCTGCCTACTCCTGTGTTATTGTTGTCTTTTTCTGTCTCTCTGTCTGGCCTTGATGGTCCTAACGTATACTTGGTACAGTCAGCAGAGCATCAGCCTCCTCTCTGATTCCTCCTTAGGTTTTGTCCTTCTAGGGAGTAGCAGAACAGAGCAGAGTAGAGCAGAATAGAGCAGAGGAGAGTAGAGCAGAATAGAGCAGAGGAGAGTAGAGTCTTTATTATCCCGAGGAGGAATTCATTTTGCAGCAAATATAAAAAAACACAATGAACACTTGACATTAATATACTGTACACAAAAACCAGTATGTACAGCAATATGTACACAGTACACAATAATACTACAGCATGTTAGCAGCTGTGATGAAGCTGTGATGAAGGAGAGTGTAGACCTGTTCGTTTTAAACTTAGGGAGCTTGTATCTGCGCTCTGAGGGAAGCATTGTCAATTAATCAAACAAGGGATGCTGGGAGTTCCTCAGAATAGATTCCGCCTTGAGTATGACTCGTGTCTGATACAGGTTTATACCAGTGATCCTGCTACTTTGTTTCACAATGCTACCTAGCTCATTCATAGATGCTAACTAGCGCCTATTGACGATCGTATCTTCTGGCTGGAGGAGTTTTGCTAAGAGCTACGACCCTCGTTCTGAACGTTAAACCGCATCGCTTGTGGTACTGTTTTGGAAATATAAGGAACGTATCTTTCATATCAGGGATGTTACAGCGCTTCTTTACAGAAAACAGACAGAAAACAGAGGCATTGCTGTGCTAATCAGCTATCTGCGTCTCCGAACACCTGTGTGTAAACGGAAGACAGACGTATTGTCACAAAAAAATACTGTTGGCTGCAACTGTGTTAAACCGGTTAAAACAGTGTACAGTAAGTGTGTATCTTGCATTTTTGAAATTATTTTGATTGATACACTACATGACCAAAAGTATGTGGACACCTGCTTGTCGAACATCTCATTCCAAAATCATGGGTATTAATATGGAGCTGGTCCTTCCTTTGCTGCTATAACAGCCTCCACTCTTCTGGGAAGGCTTTCAACTAGATGTTGGAACATTGCTGCGGGGACTCCATTCAGCCGCAAGAGCATTAGTAAGGTTGGGCACTGATTTTGGGCGATTAGGCCTGGCTTGCAGTCGGCTTTCCAATTCATCCCAAAGGTTTTCGATGGGGTTGTGGTCAGGGCTCTGTGCAGGCCAGTCAAGTTCTTCCACACCAATCATCGACAAGCCATTTCTGTATGGACCTCACTTTGTGCATGGGGGAAATGTCATGCTGAAACAGGAACGGGCCTTCCCTACAAAGTTGGAAGCACATAATTGCCTAGAATGTCATTGTATGCTGTAAAGTTAAGATTTCCCTTCACTGGAATTAAGGTGCCTAGCCCGAACGATGAAAAACAGCCCCAGACCATTATTCCTCCTCCACCAAACATTACATTTGGCACTATGCATTGGGGCAGGTATTGTTCTCCTGGCATCACCAAACCCAGATTTGTCTGTCGGACTGCCAGATGGTGAAGCGCGATTCATCACTCCAGAGTTTCCACTGCTCCAGAATCCACTGGCGGCAAGATTTACACCACTCCAGCCGATGCTTGGCATTGCGCATGGTGATCTTAGGCTTGTGTGCGGCTGATTGGCCATGGAAACCCATTGTCCCAACGAACAGTTATTGTGCTGATGTTGCTTCCAGAGGCAGTTTGTAACTCGGTATTGAGTGTTGCAACTGAGGACAGACGATATTTACTTGCTACGCGCTTCAGCACTCGCGGTCCCGTTCTGTGAGCTTGTGTGGCCTACCACTTTGCGGCTAAGCCATTGTTGCTCGTAGACATTTTCTCACAATAACAGCACTTACAGTTGACCGGGGCAGCTCTAGCAGGGCAGAAATTTGACAAACTGACTTGTTGGAAAGGTCGCATCCTATGACAGTGCCACATTGAAAGTCGCTGAGCTCTTCATAAGGCCATTCTACTGCCAATGTTTGTCTATGGAGATTGCATGGTGGTGTGCTCAATTTTATACACCTGTCAGCAACAGGTGTGGCTGAAATTGCAGAATCTACTAATTTGAAGGGTTGTCCACATACTTTTGTATTTATAGTGTATGAAAGTAGAGGGCTTTATGTTCAGACTCATTTGGGGCAGCAGCGTAACCTAGTGGTTAGTGCATTGGACTAGATAACCAAAAGGTTGCAAGATCAAATCCACAAGGTACAAATCTGTTGTTCTGCCCCTGAACAAGGCAGTTAACTCACTGTTCCTAGGCCATCATTGACAGTAAGAATTTGTTCTTAACTGACTTGCTTAGTAAAATAAAAATGTTTCTAGAACTGTATTGCAATTGATTATCTGTGCTCTGAGGGGAATTTTTTCCACTGTGCTGCTGTTTACAATTTGTGGTCAATTTGATTGATATACATTAGTTATCCTCTCTCTATCTCTCTCTCTCCCAGGCATGCCCAATTTCATCAAATCTCCAGACGACCAGACAGGTATTTCGGGAGGAGTAGCGTCCTTCGTTTGCCAGGCGGTGGGAGATCCCAAGCCACGCATCACCTGGATGAAGAAGGGCAAGAAAGTCAGTTCTCAGCGCTTTGAGGTACATGGTCTACTTTGCTATTGTATTTAATTGTTTAATTGTTAATTGACGATATTGCACCAGATTTTAGCTACATAGCTACATAATTCTCAACCATAAATGAGAATGGATGAGCTTTCCGGTGCAGAAATGGTAAGAAACATTGTAGGAAGCCCAGGCAGGCATAGTAGTCCTTTCCAAATGACATGAATAGATTCATTCTTATTCTGTGGGCGTACCCACATCCTTGTTTCAAAGCACCACTCAACCACATAGTCTGTTTGTCTGTGTCAGTTCAGTGACCACCTCCTCTCACTCTGTCTGCCTTTTCTTCCAGCGTCTGAAGCAATGCGGATGTATGCCACCCTGCTCAGACAAGACAGACAGAGAGATAGACAGACAGGCCAGGTAGGCAGGCATACAGACAGACAAGCAGGCAGACATACGCTGAAAGTAGTAGCAGCAGGGAGGCCCATTAGCTGCCAGCTAGTAGAAATGGTTTCAAGTGAAGCGGTCTCAACATGGGTCCTTCCACAGATGCAGACACTCAGCTCACACTGACGTGATTAATAGGAAATATCTTCTATCTGTCTGCACGGCACTCCTCAAACTGAGCCCTGCTCTGTGTGCAGTCGGTGTGGAGGTGTGAGAGAGCATGGGAGAGCAGTGGGCCCAGGGGGAGAGAGGAGAGGACTTCACTTCAGACCTGGGTTGAAATTATGGTTGCAAAGGGTCGGAAACTTTCCAGTAAATTTCCAGAATTGTTCCATGGGAAGTTAAGCCCTGGAATTTGTGGAATTTTGCTTAAATTCATCAAAAACGTAGGCTTATAACAGTGAACCTTTTTTTGTGGTATACGCATAAGGCAATTCTAGGTCTTGTGGCATATTTTGGTTAAACTATCCCCAATTCGATGGAATTGCAACCCTCTGCATGCACAGTGCACTCTTCCATCACATGTACAGCTGATTCTCAAGATCTTGCAAACTAATGAGATGCTACTGAGCCCACACTACTACACTGTCTGAGCCAAGGACTACATGCTTTCTGGTAAGTTTTGATTACAATACTGGGTGGGGTGAATATATTTTATAGGACATACATGATTTTTTGTTAACTTGTAAATAGTAGCCTACAGCAAAGTGTGTTTAAATAATTTCTAACTTGTTAACAATTTCTGCTACGATGTGGGTTTTAGCTTGCTTGAGCCTGCTAACTGAGGAGTGTTAATTTACTTGTTTCCATACATGTTTTATTTTAAAACATTTATCTTACAAAGGAGTTGTTAAATCTAACTGCTTAACTATTTATCTGTACATGGAATTGTATTTGTTTTTTTTACATTATTTTCTTCTAATCTTTACAGGAAAATACCACAGGCACTATCTGATGTGGAAGGAAAAGCTGTGTACATTTGCAAATACTGTGCCAAATCGTACGTGAAGAATGCAACAAAGATGCAGAATCATCTGGCCAAGTGCATAAAGTTCCCTCAGCGCTCACAACAAGCAACCTCTGACGAAAGTCCCTCTACTTCTATTCAATGTGAAAATGATGAATCAGACGCCTTATCGATAGCAACAGCTCATGGTCTTCCTGGAATCAGAAGTTTTTTTGACTCAATGGAGGAACGTAGTCAGAGAAATGCTGATGAATGTCTTGCTCGAGCTGTGTATGCAACTGGTTCACCTCTGATGCTCACAGGCAATGTGTATTGGAAGAGATATCTGAATGTTCTTCACCCAGCATACACCCCTCCAACCAGACATGCTTTATCTACTCATTTGCTGGATGCAGAGTTCAACAGAGTTCAAGTGAAGGTCAAGCAAATCATAGAGAAAGCAGACTGTATTACAATCATCTCTGAGTGGTCGAATGTTTGTGGGCAAGGAATAATTAACTACATCTCCACCCCTCAACCAGTATTCTACAAGAGCACAGACACAAGGGACAACAGACACACCGGTCTCTACATTGCAGATGAGCTAAAAGCAGTCATCAATGACCTTGGACCACAGAAGGCATTTGCACTGGTGACAGACAATGCTGCGAACATGAAGGCTGCTTGGTCTAAAGTGGAGGAGTCCTACCCTCACATCACACCCATTGGCTGTGCTGCTCATGCATTGAATCTGCTCCCCAAGGACATCATGGCACTGAAAACAATGGATACACTCTACAAGAGAGCCAACGAAATGGTTAGGTATGTGAAGGGTCATAAATATAAATAAATAAATAAATAGCAGCAATCTACCTCACCAAAGAAGAATAAAAGCACCACTGAAGCTGCCCAGCAACACCCATTGGGGTGGTGTTGTCATCATGTTTGACAGTCTCCTGGAGGGGAAGGAGTGTCTCCAAGAAATGGCCATATCACAGTCTGCTAATATGGACAGCCCCATCAAGAGGATCCTCCTGGATTATAAGTAAGTAGCCTGAAACTCCTGAAACCTATAGCAGTAGCCATTGCGCGGATTGAGGGAGACAATGCCATCCTGTCTGATGTTCAGATTCTGCTTGCAGATGTAAGAGAAGAAATCCGTACTGCGCTGCCCACTTCACTGTTGCTCCAAGCAGAGGAAACTGCAGTTCTGAAATACATCAAAAAGCGTGAAGACTTCTGCCCAGGCTCTGTCACAGCCGGCCGCGACCGGGAGGCCCATGGGGCGGCGCACAATTGGCCCAGCGTCATCCGGGTTAGGGAGGGTTTGGCCGGCAGGGATATCCTTGTCTCATCGCACACTAGCGACTCCTGTGGCGGGCCGGGCGCAGTGCACGCTGACCAGGTCGCCAGGTGTACGGTGTTTCCTCAGACACATCGGTGCGGCTGGCTTCCGGGTTGGATGGGCGTTGTGTCTTGAAGCAGTGCGGCTTGGTTAGGTTGTGTTTCGGAGGACGCATGGCTCTCGACCCTCACCTCTCCCGAGTCCATACGGGAGTTGCAGCGATGAGACAAGACTGTAACTACTACCAATTGGATACCACGAAATCGCTTTTTTTTTTCAAGCATGAAGACTTCTGCCTGAAGCTCATACACGCCACAGCGTACATGTTGGACCCCAAGTATGCTGGCAAGAGCATCCTGTCTAGTGCAGAGATCAACAAGGCCTATGGAGTCATCACTACCGTGTCTCACCACCTTGGCCTGGATGAGGGCAAGGTTCTTCGCAGTCTGGCGAAGTACACTTCCAAGCAAGGGCTTTGGGATGGAGTTGCAATATGGCAGTCGTGCCAACATATCTCATCAGCCACCTGGTGGAAGGGACTTTGTGGACCTGAGGCTATTTCTCCTGTTGCCTCCATCATCCTCCAAATCCCACCAACATCAGCCGCCTCAGAGTGCAACTGGTCCTTGTTTGGGAACACACACACCAAAGCACGCAACAGGCTGACCAATACAAGGGTTGAAAAATTGGTGGCCATCTTGGCAAATTTGAGGCTTTTTGAGCCTGACAACGAGCCATCCTCAACAAGGTTGGAAAGTGACAGTGAAGATGAGGCCTCAGTGTCTGATGTTCAAGCGGTGGACATTGAGGTCCAGGGAGAAGACATGGAAGCCTGAGAGGAAGACAACCAAAGCTTTAGTTTCTAGACTATCATTTTACAGTTGTATGTTGAAAACGTTTTTGGGAGATGCGATGTATCATTGGGGATCATTCAATATTCCCTTTCTTTTGTTGTTCAGTGAAATCATCCCATGTGTAGAGTCAACTCGTTTAATTAAAGTTCAATTCGTAAATAAATCGTTTTTTTTATTTCTATTGGAAGGATTTAATCATTTGCAATTATGTCTACTTATGATAAGGTTAAAGGTTTATGTTTCTGTCTCCATATGATATGGTAAATATCCAATGCAAAAAACATCTACATTTAAATGGTATTAATATTAATTTGCATATATTTCCGTCAATTCCCATATATTCCCGTTAATTCCCAGGGAAAGTTTCCACCTCTGAATATTCCCCAAAATGTGCAACTCTCGTTCAAATAGTATTCAAAATCTTTGGCATACTTTAGCATTGCTTGATTGAGCTTGCATGGTGCAATTGGACCAAGGGAAGAATAGCCCCTTCAGTGAAAACCTACCCTATCTGGCACGCTAGGCCGGCTCAAGTGAACGCTCAAAGTAATTGAAATATTTCAGATACTGTTTGAACCTAGGTGTGCTCCACTGAATGTTCAGGAATGTTCTCTTCCTGTCATGTGGATGTTTAGGTCAGCCACTTTCCACTGCAGCGTAAGGAATTTTAGGAGACCCTCTCCCCTGACCTCTGACCTCTGATTCTTTAACCCCTAAAGGCTGGCTTCCTGAAAGGCCTTGCTGAAATGCCTGCTGTTCACTCAGGCTCATTTCATACAATAAACTTTTCTCTAATTGGGTGATTGTATCAGATCAGACGTACTTACTTCTCTTCACTCCCTGTGGAGCGTAGGATGACAGCAAGGTCATGCAATGCCGGGCGGTCCTTTGCAGTTGAGATTAGATAAGATGTAGTCTCTATTTGAGATGGCTTATTAATAGTACTGATGGAGTTTGAGTTTGGTCAGGTTTGCGTCTTCTGATCTGCTAAGGCAGACTCATTATAAACCCAGTTTCTCCTAGCTAAATAGAAAGTAGCAGACATCTTAGCCCTGTATTAGTCCCCCTGCCAATGATCAAACCAGGAGTATTCACTGGGCTGGTACTCACCAGGGCTCTGATGTGCTGTACGTATTGATGAAATAGCGATCAAAGGGATGCCTTGTTAAGATGACTGTTTAAATCAGTTTTGAATATTAGTTACATGGCGACCATGGGTCTCATTGCGTTTTCTCTCCTCTACCCACCCTTGTGTTCAGGTGATAGAGTTTGATGACGGTTCAGGGTCCGTCCTGCGTATCCAGCCCCTGCGGACCCACAGGGACGAGGCCATCTATGAGTGTACCGCCACCAACAGTGTGGGAGAGATCAACACCAGTGCCAAACTCACCGTCCTGGAAGGTAGGATACACCTCGATCACTCTCTCTGTCACTTCCTCTCAATCATTTTCTTTATGTCTTTCTTTCTTCCACTCACATACACGATCTACACACACAGACACACACACACACACACACACACACACACACACACACACACACACACACACACGCGCACACACACACTCTTTCCCTCTGTCTTTCTTCCTCTCTTGTTCTCTTCATCTATTCCCGCCACAATGAGTTTCTCTGTCTTGATCAGCATTGCTTAATACAGTATGTCCATGCAGATTCCAGCCATGTCTGGATGTGTGCATTACTTATCACAGAGGACCTAACCTGGTTGCATGTCAGAGTGGAGAGGATGTTTTATGCCCGGCTCCTTCAGGTACCCTACTGCTTGGTTGATGAAATAGAAACAAGAAGTCAGTTTGTGATTTGCCGGTAGCTGTTAGATGTTCTGATTACACTGGGCCAACAATGTGTCTTGACATTTTATTTGATTACGCATTCCGACCATGAATTTACAATCTATCTGCAGGAATTGATTTTTAAAGCTACTGTAGGTGGTTCTGTGTGAAATGTGTTTTTTATCTCCTGCCAGTGGGAAGATTAAAGATGATGTCCAACAGCAATTATTTAATCCACACTCAAATTGATAGAGAAATATCTGCGCAAAAATATATCCTGCTGCCAGGGTTTTTGCAAATCACCTAGGAGCACATTATCTGGACTAGAAGACAATATATTGTAGATACCATCAGGCTGGCTGGCTTTCTTCTTGGCTCGCTCAGAAAACATATCTGGGGGCTGTCACGCAAAACACCCAAGCCTTATTTTTCAAGGCTTCAGGTTGCATCCCAAATGGCGCCCTATTTCCTATGTAGTGCACTACTTTTGACCAGGGCCCTATGGGGGGAATAGGGTGCCCTTTGGGACATATCCTGAGAACTACCAAAGGCCTTGTTAGGAGTGTGGCTGGGTGCTGAGGTAATTGGTGTTAACAGGGATCGGTATCTGCTGATCTAGGATCAGATTAATGGTGGGATTAACATCAGTCTGATGTAGATGTATGCAGATAGCTTGCGGACAGAGAGATAGAGAGATAGAGAGATGGAGCCAGGCAGGGGGGCTTTGTAGCATGTAATAGACCGGGCTCTGCTCAGTCTTAATCTGCATCTCAAATGGCACCCAATCCCCTACATAGTGCACTCCTTTTGACCAGGGCTCATAGGGCTCTGATCAAAAGTAGTGCACTATGTAGGGAATAGGGTGCCATTTGGAACGCGGCCCTAATCTGTCTGTGTTGGACCTTAGTGCTGCTCCAGCCAATATGATTGGCAGACGTGCTCTCTGAGTACAGAGTGAAGACAACCTCCTGGTGTATGGAGTGTGATGTGTTCAGGAGAAGGACGAATGCTGATGGCTGACTCATAGATCGTAAGACAGAAGAATCGTGCTTGTGTCACGTTGCTCCCATACACCTTACTGTACGCAAGCATGTGGAAGATTGGGATCAGAGGGATGTGAATAAGAAAGCAGTGATGTTTTAGACAGAACTCCTGTTTGTTCCCTGAGGTTGAGCCGAGGCAGGGAGGGGAGGAGATGGAAGAGAGGAGGAGAGCTGTGAGAGTAAAGGAGGAGTGGAGAAGAGGAGAGAGTAAAGGAGGACTGGAAGAGAGGGGAGCACTGAGAGTAGAGGATGACTGGAGGAGAGGAGGGAAGGAGAGAGGTGAGAGTAGAGGATGACTGGAGGAGAGGAGGGAAGGAGAGAGCGGTGAGAGTAGAGGATGACTGGAGGAGAGGAGGGAAGGAGAGAGGTGAGAGTAGAGGATGACTGGAGGAGAGGAGGGAAGGAGAGAGGTGAGAGTAGAGGATGACTGGAGGAGAGGAGGGAAGGAGAGAGGTGAGAGTAGAGGATGACTGGAGGAGAGGAGGGAAGGAGAGAGGTGAGAGTAGAGGATGACTCGAGGAGAGGAGGGAAGGAGAGAGCGGTGAGAGTAGAGGATGACTGGAGGAGAGGAGGGAAGGAGAGAGGTGAGAGTAGAGGATGACTTGAGGAGAGGAGGGAAGGAGAGAGGTGAGAGTAGAGGATGACTGGAGGAGAGGAGGAAGGAGAGCATCGGGGAGGAGCGGTGAGAGTAGGAGGATGACTGGAGGAGAGGGGGGAAGGACGAGCGCGGTGAGAGTAGAGGATGACTGGAGGAGAGGAGGGAAGGAGAGAGCAGTGAGAGTACGAGGATGACTGGAGGAGAGGATGTGAAGGATGAGAGCGGTGAGAGTAGAGGATGACTGGAGGAGAGGAGGGAAGGAGAGAGCGGTGAGAGTAGAGGATGACTGGAGGAGAGGAGGGAAGGAGAGAGGTGAGAGTAGAGGATGACTGGAGGAGAGGAGGGAAGGAGAGAGGTGAGAGTAGAGGATGACTGGAAGAGAGGAGGGAAGGAGAGAGGTGAGAGTAGAGGATGACTTGAGGAGAGGAGGGAAGGAGAGAGCGGTGAGAGTAGAGGATGACTGGAGGAGAGGAGGGAAGGAGAGAGGTGAGAGTAGAGGATGACTTGAGGAGAGGAGGGAAGGAGAGAGCGGTGAGAGTAGAGGATGACTGGAGGAGAGGGGAGCACTGAGAGTAGAGGATGACTGGAGGAGAGGAGGGAAGGAGAGAGAGGTGAGAGTAGAGGATGACTGGAGGAGAGGAGGGAAGGAGAGAGGTGAGAGTAGAGGATGACTTGAGGAGAGGAGGGAAGGAGAGAGCGGTGAGAGTAGAGGATGACTGGAAGAGAGGAGGGAAGGAGAGAGGTGAGAGTAGAGGATGACTGGAGGAGAGGAGGAGTGAAGGAGAGAGCTGTGAAAGTAGAGGAGGAGTGAAGGAGAGAGTAGAAGAGGAGTGAAGGAGACAGCGGTGAGAGTAGAAGATGGTGGATCTTGTCTCCCTCATTATCAGACAGAAGGGGGAGAGAGAAGGTAGTCCTGGGGCTTCAACACGTCATAACAGATATGGTGTGTGTGTGTGTGTGTGTGTGTGTGTGTGTGTGTGTGTGTGTGTGTGTGTGTGTGTGTGTGTGTGTGTGTGTGTGTGTGTGTGTGTGTGTGTATGTGCACCGCAGAGCAGCAGAAGGTAAAGCCTTCACATTCTCCTCAGCCTCCCTCCACAGAAAGGTGAGGCAATTTGTCATGTAGAGAGAGAGGGAATGAGAGGGAATGAGAGGGAATGAGAGGGAATGAGAGGGAATGAGAGGGAATGAGAGGGAATGAGAGGGAATGAGAGGGAATGAGAGGGAATGAGAGGGAATGAGAGGGAATGAGAGAGAGGGAGAGAGAGAGGGAGAGAGAGAGAGAGCGAGAGAGAGAGAGAGAGAGAGAGAGCGAGAGAGAGAGAGAGAGAGAGAGAGAGAGAAGAAGTCTGGCTATCCTCAAACTCCTCCACTCCTATATCTTTTGAAATGGATGATCAATATTACTTACTGATGGAGATGTCCATGTGCCTGCATACCACTCCTTACCACTGCATCATGCTGTTCCTGTTTGTGTGTCAGGTGGTTGATGGTGTTGCTGACTTTGGTGCTATGTCCTTAATCTCCTTCCCATATTCAAATGTTGGTGTTCATTTGACATCTGGCACTCCAGGCAGACTCAAGTAAACGCTTGCAGTATTGCTAGTGATTCAGAAATCCAGTCTTCCTGAGAGGGTCAGGGTTGTTGTTGTGTTCAGGTGTGAACACCAGGTTATTACCTGACTCAATGGGCCAGAGTGATCTCCCTCCCTCCCTAACATTGCCTCCATCTCTGTGACCCATGTCAGATTACGCCAAGCGAGGAGTAATCACATCGCTGTGGCAGTCCTGCGCGTGTCACTGCTACCATCACGCTGTCGTGGAGATGAGACAGGGGCCCACACAGTCTAGTTCCAGTGGTCTGTGGACAGTCCTGGCTTTATCACTCGGTGCAGAACTATCGTGGTACAGAGTGGCTGGAATAAGGAAGTTACTGACTGCTGATGGCTAGCTGTGATAATAGCTATGCTGGTCAGGGTCCCAAATGGCACCCTATTGCATGGGCGCTCTGGTCAAAAGAAGTGCACTATATAGGGAATGTGGTTCTATTTGGGACTCTGCCCTGGTGTCTGCTGCTAACTGGTGTTCCTGTACCATCAACACAGCCCACTAAGTGGATTTAGTCCCCACATCAGGGACAGTAGGGCTGTTTTGTGCCAAGAGGCTTCCTTTACTCTGGGCAGTAGAGAATGAATCTGGAGGGTCACAATCACAACAATGCTGTCTGTCTGCTGGTTGAAATAAGCTGCAGTAGAGATACAGTAGTAACTCAATTTTAGGGACATAATGTTGATGTTGAAATGCTGTATTGTATTTTATATCATTGACTATATGAAAACGATAACGCAAGTATTGTATTGTACTGTGTGTAACTCCAGCATCCTTCAAAGCATTGTTCATGCAGTTTCACATACAAGCTGAACTTGATACCATTAAACCATGCTTGGTTATACTGTTATACAGTACCTTCAGAAATGATTCATACCCATTGACTTATTCCACATTTTGTTGTTACAGCCTGAATTCAAAATGGATTAAATACATAATAACAAAGTGAAAACATGTTTTTAGAAATGTTTGCAAACATATTGAAAATGTAATATAGAAATACTGTATCTCACACCCCTGGGTCAATACTTTGTAGAAGCACCTTTAGCAGCGATTACAGCTGTGAGTCTTTCAGGGTAAGCCTCTATGAACTTTCCACACCTGGATTGTTCATCATTTGACCATTATTATTTTCAAAATTCTTCAAGCTCTGTCAAATTGGTTGTTGATTAATGCAACTTATTATCTGACTTGTTAAGCAAATGGTTACCCCTGGACTTATTTAGACTTGCCAAATGGTTACCCCTGGACTTATTTAGACTTGCCAAATGGTTACCCCTGGACTTATTTAGACTTGTCATATGGTTACCCCTGGACTTATTTAGACTTGTCATATGGTTACCCCTGGACTTATTTAGACTTGTCATATGGTTACCCCTGGACTTATTTAGACTTGTCATATGGTTACCCCCTGGACTTATTTAGACTTTGTCATATGGTTACCCCTGGACTTATTTAGACTTGTCATATGGTTACCCCTGGACTTATTTAGACTTGTCATATGGTTACCCCTGGACTTATTTAGACTTGTCATATGGTTACCCCTGGACTTATTTAGACTTGTCATATGGTTACCCCTGGACTTATTTAGACTTGTCATATGGTTACCCCCTGGACTTATTTAGACTTGTCATATGGTTACCCTAGC
Organism: Salmo trutta; assembly: GCF_901001165.1. Classification (NCBI taxonomy): domain Eukaryota; kingdom Metazoa; phylum Chordata; class Actinopteri; order Salmoniformes; family Salmonidae; genus Salmo; species Salmo trutta. The sequence goes on from NW_021823180.1 coordinate 25,715, forward strand.
CTCCTTACCCTGGACTTATTTAGACTTGTCATATGGTTACCCCTGGACTTATTTAGACTTGCCATAACAAAGGGGTTGAATTCTTATGGACTCAAGACATTTCAGCTTTTCATTTTTTTAATAAATGTATAACATTTTGAAAAACATCATTCCACTTTGACGTTATAGGGTATTGTGTGTAAGCTAGTGACAAAATATCTCAATTTAACCCATTTTAAATTCACAACAAAATATGGAAAAAGTCAAGGGATGTAACCAACACTCTGCCACTGTAACATCTTACACATTCAAGGGTTTGTTTATTGATCACAATCAAGATCACAATCACATTCAATATCATAATCCAACTTGGTCTGCAGTTGTCTGACACGGAACCCAAACCGGCTGCGCGCATACGCCATCATGCACCATCGTGCATAAATTAATTTTGTCCCCCCACACCAAACTCGATCACGACACGCAGGTTAAAGTATCAAAACAAACTCTGAACCAATTATATTAATTTGGGGACAGGTCGAAAAGCATTAAACATTTATGGCAATTTAGCTAGTTAGCTTGCACTTTCTAGCTAATTTGTCCTATTTAGCTAGCTTGCTGTTGCTAGCTAATTTGTCCTGGGATATAAACATTGAATTGTTATTTTACCTGAAATGCACAAGGTCCTCTACTCCACCAATTAATCCACACATAAAACGGTCAACCGAATCGTTTCTAACATCTCTCCTCCTTCCAGGCTTTTTCTTCTCTTGACTTTATATTGTGATTGGCAACTGTCATAAATTAGGTGCATTACCGCCACGACCTCGTTTGTCTTTCAGTCACCCACGTGGGTATAACCAATGAGGAGATGGCACGTGGGTACCTACTTCTATAAACCAATGAGGAGATGGGAGAGGCAGGACTTGCAGCGCGAACTGACTTCTATTTTAGTCCTTGGCAACGCCTAAGCTCGTTGGCGCGCGCAAGACGTGTGGGTGCAATAATTGAATAATATAGATTTCTACATTTATTTTGCAACGCTCTGCGAGCGGTGTAGTCAGCCTGTGAGGCAGACATGGGAATTGTGAAAAAGAGCTGTCAAGGATAGCTCAGGCCAGGCCTGAGTGGTTCCTATTAAATGGTTCCTGGTTCCTGCAGTGAACACTGGGCCGACCGAGGAATTAACCAATTTATAAAGGGCTTCTCTGGGCCTGACTACACTGCTAAGGCCCTGGTACAGAGTTATAACTCAGACCTCCTTTTCTCCCTCTCTACTCCTACTGGTGTTGGAGACTTACTAGGGTGCACAAGGAGGCCACATTGATTTTATTTTTTAAAGATGGCTGTCTGTCCCTTTGGTGCTGTTACCAGGAATTATTATTTCACCATTGAACACTGCTTCCTCAAATAGCTTACCCCATGGGACTGAATCTATTTATCAAATGTTTTTCATTAGAAGAAAAAAAGTATCTTTGATCAAGGTAGACCTCTAACGGGAATACACAATCTGAAATAGAATTTGAAATGATTTTGAGGTGTTATGTGTCAGTTATTAATGACACATAATAAGTCACTGAATTGGAAACAAGCTCACACTTTACAAGTCCTGCTTGTGAAAATCATTCTTTGTAAAACAGATAAGCTTGGGTGGGTTTGATTGGTCCATCACCTATAGGGGTGGTCATGGTACATATATATCCAAGTATAGGGTTAAAATCCTCCCCTCTGCTATGGTATAGTCACGCATTAAAGAAATTAACAAGGAAGTCTCACACTCATGTTTCCTTGCTGTGGGTTTATTTGACCAACTTAAAGAGTCTTTATCCGTCATGCCGTCTTTATTTATTTTCTTCATACATGTAACTGCCAAAATAAAGGAAACACTAAGTTAAATCTTCTTAATAGGGCGTTGGGCCACCACGAGCCTGAACAGCTTCAGTGTGCCTTGGCATAGATTATACAAGTGTCTTAAACTCTATTGAAGGGATGTGACACCATTCTTTTACAATAAATGTCATCATTTGATGTTTTGTGGATGGTGGTAGAAAACGTTGTCTCAGGCACCACTCCAGAATCTCCTATAAGTGTTTGATTGGTTTGAGATCTGGTGACTGACACACACACACACACACACACACACACACACACACACACACACACACACACACCACACACACACACACACACACACACACACACACACACACACACAAACCTATGCTCCTTTGAGACCCCCCAGAGCCCTATAGGGCTCTTGTCAAAAGTAGTGCATTAAATACCGAAGAGGTGCTATTTGGAAAGCAACCATGATGTGTATTATTCATCTAGCAAAGCCCAGTGGTTGGTCCCTGGTCCATATGGCTAGAGGCTGATCCATAAGTACTTGTCATCTTTATTCTGTCTTCTTTCTGTCTACAGTATCACCTGGAGACATGCCCAGTCTGAGGGAGGGAGTGAGGGATAGGTAAATCAGGTAGCAGGGAAAAAAGAGGGAAGGATGGAGGACAGGCATTGGGGAAGGAGGGGGTGAGAGAAAGGAATGATAGAGGTGGGATGGGGACAGAGATAGAGGAAGGGAGCGAGGGAGAAGAGGAAGATAGAGAGACAGAGGGAGTGGCAGCAGAGGCTTTCAGGACTGTGTAGCATTGAAGGTAATAAATGACTACAGAATAGTTAAATATGAATGATGAACTGCATTTAACAGTCACGTCACTCCCTGCCACACTACGCCAGAAAGTTTATGATCCCACAACAAATCACGTGGATAATCTCAACTGCAGTCACACTGAGATGGGTGGTGTCCCAAATGGCACCTTATTCCCAGGCCTTGGTCAAAAGTAGTGCACTACATAGGAAATAGGGTGCCATTTGGGACTCTGAAAGGGTTCTTGAAGGGAGCTCGCCACTCCAACAGACACAAAGATGAAACCCATCATATTTCAATATGACGATTAGAATTGGATTGCTCTTAGCGTGAATTATTTGAATGGTGGAAAATGATTTGGCCTGTTGTAGCTGTCGTACCAGACTATTTAAATGTTTTGTGGTTAATGGCTTGAACATTCCAAACCTTCCCTGTACTCACATTACAAATCCTCAGGGACAAGTGTGACAGGTTTGGAGAACATCTAGGAAGGACAACAATATTATTCTAGCAACAGCTCATAACACATTAATACAAATTTCTCACAATGTGCATGACCTGTCCTTACATTTTTAACTGGTGGTGTTTTTTGTTTTTGTAGTAAGCTCCCTTTTTCCTACGGGTGGTCTTGTGTAGGGTCTTGTATAAACACAGAGGCAGAACATGAGGGATTGGGGAGGGAGAGAGGGATGTGAGGAGGAGATAAGGAGTGGAGGATAAGGAGGACATGCAGAGACCAGCACACCTGAAGGAGAGATAGAGGGAGGGATAAGAGAGGGAAAGAGAGGGAGAGAGGGAGAGAGCGAGGCATAAGAGAGGTAAAGCGAGCCAAAGAAGGTGTGTGTTTGTGTATTAAACAGGTTTCTCCAGCATAGCTACCCATAACATCAACACACTAATGATGGAGGAGGGTGAGGGTGGCTCTCTGCCGTTACACGCTAGCTAGCGCCCAGGACCTTACCGACAGCTTCATCTGCATGCTCAAACAAACGGCAGATAGCTAACCAGCCCAAACCGGCTGACTGGACACACACACACACACACACACACACACACACACACACACACACACACACACACACACACACACACACACACACACACACACACACACACACACACACACACACACACACACACACCAGGCTGAACCTGGCAGAGTGAGTTCCTATCCATCAGAGGGGAGTAAAGAGAGACGCTAGGGATCCTCTCTCCTCTGTGTCTCTAAGGGTTCAGGACAGCTCTGTACTTGGCAACATTAAACACTTCAAACTCTCTTTGTGGTGAAGTGCTGCTCTGGGTGAACCGTTCAACACAACATGTGCTTGAGACTAGAGACCAATGTTATATACACTACGTAAACTAGAGACCAATGTTATCTACACTACATACACTTCCATCAGTGGAGGTGTCCCATATGGCACTGTAGCTGGTCAAAAGTAGTCCTCTATAAAGGGAATAGGGTGCAATGTGGAAACAGCCAGTGTGTATGCTGTTGATGTCCTACAGAATTATATTTTTTAGTATATATTCTTAAATGCCATTTTGCGTCACTGCACTTGCATCTAATAGCACAAGCATTTCACTACACTACAAGCGTTTCGCTACACTACAAGCGTTTCACTACACAACAAGCATTTCGCTACACTACAAGCATTTCGCTACACTCACATTAACAGCTGCTAGCCATGTGTATGTGACCAATAAACATTTGATTTGATTTGATAGATACATATTTTATTGTCCATCTAACAGAATATCTCAAGTAACACATCAGCAAAATGGCTGTTTGTCTTGGCCATTGATATTCTGTAGGTACAGCATTTGATGTCACTGTGACCTTGATCAGTGTGCATGATGGTTCCTCTCAGGAATCAGTGTGTATGATGTTCCTCTCAGGGATCAGTGTGTATGATGGTTCCTCTCAGGAATCAGTGTGTATGATGGTTCCTCTCAGGAATCAGTGTGTATGATGTTCCTCTCAGGGATCAGTGTGTATGATGGTTCCTCTCAGGAATCAGTGTGTATGATGGTTCCTCTCAGGAATCAGTGTGTATGATGGTTCCTCTCAGGGATCAGTGTGCATGATGGTTCCTCTCAGGAATCAGTGTGTATGATGGTTCCTCTCAGGGATCAGTGTGTATGATGGTTCCTCTCAGGGATCAGTGTGTATGATGGTTCCTCTCAGGGATCAGTGTGTATGATGGTTCCTCTCAGGGATCAGTGTGTATGATGGTTCCTCTCAGGAATCAGTGTGTATGATGGTTCCTCTCAGGGATCAGTGTGTATGATGTTCCTCTCAGGAATCAGTGTGTATGATGGTTCCTCTCAGGGATCAGTGTGTATGATGTTCCTCTCAGGAATCAGTGTGTATGATGGTTCCTCTCAGGAATCAGTGTGCATGATGGTTCCTCTCAGGAATCAGTGTGTATGATGGTTCCTCTCAGGGATCAGTGTGTATGATGGTTCCTCTCAGGGATCAGTGTGTATGATGGTTCCTCTCAGGAATCAGTGTGTATGATGTTCCTCTCAGGGATCAGTGTGCATGATGGTTCCTCTCAGGAATCAGTGTGTATGATGGTTCCTCTCAGGGATCAGTGTGTATGATGTTCCTCTCAGGAATCAGTGTGTATGATGGTTCCTCTCAGGGATCAATGTGTATGATGGTTCCTCTCAGGAATCAGTGTGTATGATGTTCCTCTCAGGGATCAGTGTGTATGATGGTTCCTCTCAGGGATCAGTGTGTATGATGTTCCTCTCAGGAATCAGTGTGTATGATGGTTCCTCTCAGGGATCAATGTGTATGATGGTTCCTCTCAGGAATCAGTGTGTATGATGTTCCTCTCAGGGATCAGTGTGTATGATGGTTCCTCTCAGGGATCAGTGTGTATGATGGTTCCTCTCAGGGATCAGTGTGTATGATGGTTCCTCTCAGGAATCAGTGTGCATGATGGTTCCTCTCAGGAATCAGTGTGTATGATGGTTCCTCTCAGGGATCAGTGTGTATGATGGTTCCTCTCAGGGATCAGTGTGTATGATGGTTCCTCTCAGGAATCAGTGTGTATGATGTTCCTCTCAGGAATCAGTGTGTATGATGGTTCCTCTCAGGGATCAGTGTGTATGATGTTCCTCTCAGGAATCAGTGTGTATGATGGTTCCTCTCAGGGATCAGTGTGTATGATGGTTCCTCTCAGGAATCAGTGTGTATGATGTTCCTCTCAGGGATCAGTGTGTATGATGGTTCCTCTCAGGGATCAGTGTGTATGATGGTTCCTCTCAGGGATCAGTGTGCATGATGGTTCCTCTCAGGGATCAGTGTGCATGATGGTTCCTCTCAGGGATCAGTGTGTATGATGGTTCCTCTCAGGGATCAGTGTGTATGATGGTTCCTCTCAGGGATCAGTGTGTATGATGGTTCCTCTCAGGGATCAGTGTGTATGATGGTTCCTCTCAGGGATCAGTGTGTATGATGTTCCTCTCAGGAATCAGTGTTTATGATGGTTCCTCTCAGGAATCAGTGTGTATGATGGTTCCTCTCAGGAATCAGTGTGCATGATGGTTCCTCTCAGGAATCAGTGTGTATGATGGTTCCTCTCAGGGATCAGTGTGTATGATGGTTCCTCTCAGGGATCAGTGTGTATGATGGTTCCTCTCAGGGATCAGTGTGCATGATGGTTCCTCTCAGGGATCAGTGTGTATGATGGTTCCTCTCAGGGATCAGTGTGTATGATGGTTCCTCTCAGGGATCAGTGTGCATGATGGTTCCTCTCAGGAATCAGTGTGTATGATGTTCCTCTCAGGAATCAGTGTGTATGATGGTTCCTCTCAGGGATCAGTGTGTATGATGTTCCTCTCAGGAATCAGTGTTTATGATGGTTCCTCTCAGGAATCAGTGTGTATGATGGTTCCTCTCAGGGATCAGTGTGCATGATGTTCCTCTCAGGAATCAGTGTGCATGATGTTCCTCTCAGGAATCAGTGTGTATGATGGTTCCTCTCAGGAATCAGTGTGCATGATGTTCCTCTCAGGAATCAGTGTTTATGATGGTTCCTCTCAGAGTGGCAGGTTCGTAGCTACAGCCTATAGGAGTATGAAACATTACAGATAGTAGGAGCTTAATTTGAGCCCGTTTGCTTCAGCAGGAAATTAAATGTGAATGTGAG
>NW_021823180.1:37500-42500 GCF_901001165.1 Salmo trutta
GTACCTACTGGACTGAGGCCCGGGGATGGAATACTAATTAAATACTAATGTATATACTCATTTAATACTGGGGCATTAATGGTGTGGCAGGTTTGAATACCCGAGCCGACAAGTAAAATAATCTGTCGAGGTGCCCTTGAGTAAGGCTCTTAAACCTAATTTGCTCCAGGGGCGCCATACTACTATGACTGACCCTGTAAAACAGCACATTTCACTGCACATATCCAGTGTATGTGATGAAACGTTTTTAATTTTATTTTTACTGTTTAAGGTATGACTGTAGAGACATGTATGTGGTATGACTGTAGAGACATGTATATGGTATGACTGTAGAGACATGGATATGGTATGACTGTAGAGACATGTATATGGTATGACTGTAGAGACATGTATATGGTATGACTGTAGAGACATGTATATGGTATGACTGTAGAGACATGTATATGGTATGACTGTAGAGACATGTATATGGTATGACTGTAGAGATATGGATATGGTATGATTGTAGAGACATGTATATGGTATGACTGTAGAGACATGTATATGGTATGACTGTAGAGACATGGATATGGTATGACTGTAGAGACATGTATATGGTATGACTGTAGAGACATGGATATGGTATGACTGTAGAGACATGTATATGGTATGACTAGAGACATGTATATGGTATGACTGTAGAGACATGTATATGGTATGACTGTAGAGACATGTATATGGTATGACTGTAGAGATATGGATATGGTATGACTGTAGAGACATGGATATGGTATGACTGTAGAGACATGTATATGGTATGACTGTAGAGACATGTATATGGTATGACTGTAGAGACATGTATATGATATGACTGTAGAGACATGGATATGGTATGACTGTAGAGACATGGATATGGTATGACTGTAGAGACATGTATATGATATGACTGTAGAGACATGTATATGGTATGACTGTAGAGACATGGATATGGTATGAATGTAGAGACATGGATATGGTAGGACTGTAGAGACATGGATATGGTAGGACTGTAGAGACATGGATATGGTATGACTGTAGAGACATGTATATGGTATGACTGTAGAGACATGGATGTGGTATGACTAGAGACATGTATATGGTATGACTGTAGAGACATGTATATGGTATGACTGTAGAGACATGGATATGGTATGACTGTAGAGACGTGGATGTGGTATGACTGTAGAGACATGTATATGGTATGACTAGAGACATGTATATGGTATGACTGTAGAGACATGGATATGGTATGACTGTAGAGACATGGATGTGGTATGACTAGAGACATGTATATGGTATGACTGTAGAGACATGTATATGGTATGACTGTAGAGACATGGATATGGTATGACTGTAGAGACATGTATATGGTATGACTAGAGACATGTATATGGTATGACTGTAGAGACATGTATATGGTATGACTGTAGAGACATGGATGTGGTATGACTGTAGAGACATGTATATGGTATGACTAGAGACATGTATATGGTATGACTGTAGAGACATGGATATGGTATGACTGTAGAGACATGGATATGGTATGACTGTAGAGACATGTATATGGTATGACTGTAGAGACATGGATATGGTATGACTGTAGAGACATGGATATGGTATGACTGTAGAGATATGGATATGGTATGACTGTAGAGACATGGATATGATATGACTGTAGAGACATGTATATGGTATGACTGTAGAGACATGTATATGGTATGACTGTAGAGACATGGATATGGTATGACTGTAGAGACATGTATATGGTATGACTAGAGACATGTATATGGTATGACTGTAGAGACATGTATATGGTATGACTGTAGAGACATGGATATGATATGACTGTAGAGACATGGATATGGTATGACTGTAGAGATATGGATATGGTATGACTGTAGAGACATGTATATGGTATGACTGTAGAGACATGTATATGGTATGACTGTAGAGACATGTATATGGTATGACTGTAGAGACATGGATATGGTATGACTGTAGAGACATGTATATGGTATGACTGTAGAGACATGGATATGGTATGACTGTAGAGACATGTATATGGTATGACTGTAGAGACATGTATATGGTATGACTGTAGAGACATGGATATGGTATGACTGTAGAGACATGGATATGATATGACTGTAGAGACATTTATATGGTATGACTGTAGAGACATGTATATGATATGACTGTAGAGACATGTATATGGTATGACTGTAGAGATATGGATATGGTATGACTGTAGAGACATGGATATGGTATGACTGTAGAGACATGGATATGGTATGACTGTAGAGACATGTATATGATATGACTGTAGAGACATGTATATGGTATGACTAGAGACATGTATATGGTATGACTGTAGAGACATGGATATGATATGACTGTAGAGATATGGATATGGTATGACTGTAGAGACATGGATATGGTATGACTGTAGAGATATGGATATGGTATGTACTGTAGAGATACTGTAGAGACATTGATATGGTATGTACTGTAGAGATACTGTAGAGATATGGATATGGTATGTACTGTAGAGATACTGTAGAGATATGGATATGGTATGTACTGTAGAGATACTGTAGAGACATTGATATGATATGTACTGTAGAGATACTGTAGAGACATTGATATGGTATGTACTGTAGAGATACTGTAGAGACATTGATATGGTATGTACTGTAGAGATACTGTAGAGACATTGATATGGTATGTACTGTAGAGATACTGTAGAGACATTGATATGGTATGTACTGTAGAGATACTGTAGAGACATTGATATGGTATGTACTGTAGAGATACTGTAGAGACATTGATATGGTATGTACTGTAGAGATACTGTAGAGACATTGATATGGTATGTACTGTATAGACATGTATATGGTATGACTGTAGAGACATGGATATGGTATTACTGTAGAGACATGTATATGGTATGACTAGAGACATGTATATGGTATGACTGTAGAGACATGTATATGGTATGACTGTAGAGACATGTATATGGTATGACTGTAGAGATATGGATATGGTATGACTGTAGAGACATGGATATGGTATGACTGTAGAGACATGTATATGGTATGACTGTAGAGACATGTATATGGTATGACTGTAGAGACATGTATATGATATGACTGTAGAGACATGGATATGGTATGACTGTAGAGACATGGATATGGTATGACTGTAGAGACATGTATATGATATGACTGTAGAGACATGTATATGGTATGACTGTAGAGACATGGATATGGTATGAATGTAGAGACATGGATATGGTAGGACTGTAGAGACATGGATATGGTAGGACTGTAGAGACATGGATATGGTATGACTGTAGAGACATGTATATGGTATGACTGTAGAGACATGGATGTGGTATGACTAGAGACATGTATATGGTATGACTGTAGAGACATGTATATGGTATGACTGTAGAGACATGGATATGGTATGACTGTAGAGACGTGGATGTGGTATGACTGTAGAGACATGTATATGGTATGACTAGAGACATGTATATGGTATGACTGTAGAGACATGGATATGGTATGACTGTAGAGACATGGATGTGGTATGACTAGAGACATGTATATGGTATGACTGTAGAGACATGTATATGGTATGACTGTAGAGACATGGATATGGTATGACTGTAGAGACATGTATATGGTATGACTAGAGACATGTATATGGTATGACTGTAGAGACATGTATATGGTATGACTGTAGAGACATGGATGTGGTATGACTGTAGAGACATGTATATGGTATGACTAGAGACATGTATATGGTATGACTGTAGAGACATGGATATGGTATGACTGTAGAGACATGGATATGGTATGACTGTAGAGACATGTATATGGTATGACTGTAGAGACATGGATATGGTATGACTGTAGAGACATGGATATGGTATGACTGTAGAGATATGGATATGGTATGACTGTAGAGACATGGATATGATATGACTGTAGAGACATGTATATGGTATGACTGTAGAGACATGTATATGGTATGACTGTAGAGACATGGATATGGTATGACTGTAGAGACATGTATATGGTATGACTAGAGACATGTATATGGTATGACTGTAGAGACATGTATATGGTATGACTGTAGAGACATGGATATGATATGACTGTAGAGACATGGATATGGTATGACTGTAGAGATATGGATATGGTATGACTGTAGAGACATGTATATGGTATGACTGTAGAGACATGTATATGGTATGACTGTAGAGACATGTATATGGTATGACTGTAGAGACATGGATATGGTATGACTGTAGAGACATGTATATGGTATGACTGTAGAGACATGGATATGGTATGACTGTAGAGACATGTATATGGTATGACTGTAGAGACATGTATATGGTATGACTGTAGAGACATGGATATGGTATGACTGTAGAGACATGGATATGATATGACTGTAGAGACATTTATATGGTATGACTGTAGAGACATGTATATGATATGACTGTAGAGACATGTATATGGTATGACTGTAGAGATATGGATATGGTATGACTGTAGAGACATGGATATGGTATGACTGTAGAGACATGGATATGGTATGACTGTAGAGACATGTATATGATATGACTGTAGAGACATGTATATGGTATGACTAGAGACATGTATATGGTATGACTGTAGAGACATGGATATGATATGACTGTAGAGATATGGATATGGTATGACTGTAGAGACATGGATATGGTATGACTGTAGAGATATGGATATGGTATGTACTGTAGAGATACTGTAGAGACATTGATATGGTATGTACTGTAGAGATACTGTAGAGATATGGATATGTATGTACTGTAGAGATACTGTAGAGATATGGATATGGTATGTACTGTAGAGATACTGTAGAGACATTGATATGGTATGTACTGTAGAGATACTGTAGAGACATTGATATGGTATGTACTGTAGAGATAC
>NW_021823180.1:47500-53459 GCF_901001165.1 Salmo trutta
GTTCACTCTATGCTGTCTCAAGGTGGTAGAAACTTTGGTTCACTCTATGCTGTTTCAAGGTGGTAGAAACTCTGGTTCACTCTATGCTGTCTCAAGGTGGTAGAAACTCTGGTTCACTCTATGCTGTCTCAAGGTGGTAGAACCTCTGGTTCACTCTATGCTGTCTCAAGGTGGTAGAAACTCTGGTCTACACTATGCTGTCTCAAGGTGGTAGAAACTCTGGTTCACTCTATGCTGTCTCAAGGTAGTGGAACCTCTGGTTCACTCTATGCTGTCTCAAGGTGGTAGAAACTCTGGTTCACTCTATGCTGTCTCAAGGTAGTGGAACCTCTGGTTCACTCTATGCTGTCTCAAGATAGTGGAACCTCTGGTTCACTCTATGCTGTCTCAAGGTGGTAGAACCTCTGGTTCCATCTATGCTATCTCAAGGTGGTAGAACCTCTGGTTCCATCTATGCTGTTTCAAGGTGGTAGAACCTCTGGTTCCATCCATGCTGTTTCAAGGTGGTAGAACCTCGGGTCCACCCTCTGCTATCTGAAGGTGGTAGAACCTCTGGTCCACTCTATGCTGTCTCAAGGTGGTAGAACCTCTGGTTCCATCTATGCTGTCTCAAGGTGGTAGAACCTCTGGTTCCATCTATGCTGTTTGAAGGTGGTAGAACCTCTGGTTCCATCTATGCTGTTTCAAGGTGGTAGAACCTCTGGTTCCATCCATGCTGTTTCAAGGTGGTAGAACCTCGGGTCCACCCTCTGCTATCTGAAGGTGGTAGAACCTCTGGTCCACTCTATGCTGTCTCAAGGTGGTAGAACCTCTGGTTCACTCTATGCTGTCTCAAGGTGGTTGAACCTCTGGTTCACTCTATGCTGTCTCAAGGTGGTAGAACCTCTGGTACACTCTATGCTGTCTCAAGGTGGTAGAAACTCTGGTTCACTCTATGCTGTCTCAAGGTGGTAGAACCTCTGGTTCACTCTATGCTGTCTCAAGGTGGTAGAAACTCTGGTTCACTCTATGCTGTCTCAAGGTGGTAGAACCTCTGGTACACTCTATGCTGTCTCAAGGTGGTAGAACCTCTGGTTCACTCTATGCTGTCTCAAGGTGGTAGAAACTCTGGTTCACTCTATGCTGTCTCAAGGTGGTAGAACCTCTGGTCTACTCTATGCTGTCTCAAGGTGGTAGAACCTCTGGTTCACTCTATGCTGTCTCAAGGTGGTAGAACCTCTGGTTCACTCTATGCTGTCTCAAGGTGGTAGAAACTCTGGTTCACTCTATGCTGTCTCAAGGTAGTAGAAACTCTGGTCTACTCTATGCTGTCTCAAGGTGGTAGAACCTCTGGTACACTCTATGCTGTCTCAAGGTGGTAAAAACTCTGGTCTACTCTATGCTGTCTCAAGGTGGTAGAACCTCTGGTTCACTCTATGCTGTCTCAAGGTGGTAGAACCTCTGGTACACTCTATGCTGTCTCAAGGTGGTAGAACCTCTGGTTCACTCTATGCTGTCTCAAGGTGGTAGAACCTCTGGTTCACTCTATGCTGTCTCAAGGTGGTAGAAACTCTGGTCTACTCTATGCTGTCTCAAGGTGGTAGAAACTCTGGTTCACTCTATGCTGTCTCAAGGTAGTGGAACCTCTGGTTCACTCTATGCTGTCTCAAGGTGGTAGAAACTCTGGTTCACGCTATGCTGTCTCAAGGTAGTGGAACCTCTGGTTCACTCTATGCTGTCTCAAGATAGTGGAACCTCTGGTTCACTCTATGCTGTCTCAAGGTGGTAGAACCTCTGGTTCCATCTATGCTGTCTCAAGGTGGTAGAACCTCTGGTTCCATCTATGCTGTTTCAAGGTGGTAGAACCTCTGGTTCCATCCATGCTGTTTCAAGGTGGTAGAACCTCGGGTCCACCCTCTGCTATCTGAAGGTGGTAGAACCTCTGGTCCACTCTATGCTGTCTCAAGGTGGTAGAACCTCTGGTTCCATCTATGCTGTCTCAAGGTGGTAGAACCTCTGGTTCCATCTATGCTGTTTCAAGGTGGTAGAACCTCTGGTTCCATCCATGCTGTTTCAAGGTAGTAGAACCTCGGGTCCACCCTCTGCTATCTGAAGGTGGTAGAACCTCTGGTCCACTCTATGCTGTCTCAAGGTGGTAGAAACTCTGGTCCACTCTATGCTGTCTCAAGGTGGTAGAACCTCTGGTTCACTCTATGCTGTCTCAAGGTGGTAGAACCTCTGGTTCACTCTATGCTGTCTCAAGGTGGTAGAACCTCTGGTTCACTCTATGCTGTCTCAAGGTGGTAGAACCTCTGGTTCACTCTATGCTGTTTCAAGGTGGTAGAACTTCTGGTCCATTCTATGCTGTCTCAAGGTGGTAGAAACTCTGGTTCACTCTATGCTGTCTCAAGGTAGTGGAACCTCTGGTTCACTCTATGCTGTCTCAAGGTGGTAGAAACTCTGGTTCACTCTATGCTGTCTCAAGGTGGTAGAACCTCTGGTTCCATCCATGCTGTCTCAAGGTGGTAGAAACTCTGGTTCACTCTATGCTGTCTCAAGGTGGTAGAAACTCTGGTTCACTCCATTTCACTCACATACTGTATCTGCCCTTTACAAATGGATAAACAACATGTTAGAGTGAACCTAAGAAAATGATATTTTCTCCTTTCCCGCTCTGTCTGTCTGTCTGTCTGTCTGTCTGTCTGTCTGTCTGTCTGTCTGTCTGTCTGTCCTGAAGTCAACTGACCCACTTTCACCAATAGTAGCAGAGAAAACTAAACATATATATGGTAGGTTAGAACCATAGATGTCCACAAGGCCTGAGTGACGGTCCAGTCCCTGCTGTCCCTGAGTGACGGTCCTCTCCACTCCCAGGCTGTGTTGTATTGGTGTGTCAGACCCCACAGTACTGAGCCCTGTATAGCTGGGCTGTTTTAAAGGAGATATCCCGTTAAAAGTGTCAGCAACACTTCTCTGCTTGGGATGATGGATGGAGGCTACACCCGGTGCATAATGTGTTCTAAAGAGGAAATCTCCTCCCTGCCCGACAGCTGTCTCTCAGGTCTGCCTGTTGCCTGCCTCTCAGCACAGGGACCAGGGTTCTGGAACACTGAGCAGTGAGCCTGCATTCTGAGTCTGGAAGGGAATAAGATGGGCCGTACATTCCAAACACATACGCATAGTGTGAGGAATAGACGGAGAATGGATGTGTCGTCACAAACTCAGAAGAACGCACACATGCAAAGCACGCAGGGAGGCAGGTACACCGCTCACACACACACACACACACACACACACACACACACGCAAGCAAGCAACTAAGGACACAACATCTTACGTGTCATGTGTGTAATAGAATGATATTGTGTTGTACCAATTCTGCATTTCTTCTGTTTACTACTTCATTTCAGAGCTTTTCTATAAACTTTCACTTTGCAAGTGTGGAGTAGGTTATGTAAATAAGTGGGAAACATCCCAAATGTAATGCTTTTAATAATTTACTTACTACATTTAAAAAAATATGTATTATTTGACAACAAAGAAACGGAAGGAGCTCAACCAACGTTGAGTTGAGGTTCAAACAAAAACTTGAATCATCATAGAAAAGGAAAAAGCGCAACTCTTGCTCACTATAAAAAAAAATGCATTGTTTTATTCAAGCAAGGTTAAAAGATTAATGTTTTGGCAGAGTCTATGACGATATGCAAGTTGTGTTTGCCCAGTAAAAGGGTATCTTAAAACAGACTGTACATGATAACGTGTTTTTATAACCATTCAAGATTCACCTAAAATTCAACATAAAATCGGCCTCTGTGTATAATGCATACACTTAATCATTTAATATTCATTTATTGTGTATAAATGTTGTGTTTGTAAGGCCCTTATACAGTATACAGTAGGTATCTGGAAAAGAGTTACATATGTGCGGTTACATATTTTCTCTGGTTTGTGGATAGTGAGGAGTGTTTCTCCTCCTTCCCCTCTACAGTGTGTCCTTTCGGGGGGTATGTCTAGAAGAGGTGTGGCGTATTGTAGTGGTGTCTGCAGTGGTGAGATTTCAGCCTCAGCTATCTGCCATCTTAGTTTTCTGTTTATCTCTCCCCAGACAGGCCCTAGACACACAGGCCTCCCAGGCTCCACACACACACACAGGCCTCCCAGGCTCCACACACACACACACAGGCCCTCCCAGGCTCCACACACACAGGTCCTCCCAGGCTCCACACACACACAGGCCTCCCCAGGCTCCACACACACACACAGGCCTCCCAGGCCTCCACACAACACACAAAGGCCTCCCAGGCTTCCACACACTACACAGGCCTCCAGTCTCCACACACACACCAGGCCGTACCCAGGCTCCACACACACAGGCCTCCCCAGGCTCCACACACACACACAGGGCCTGCCCAGGCCTCCACACACACACACAGGTCCTCCCAGGCTCACACACACACACAGGGCCCTCACCAAAAGGCGCCACACAACAACACAGCAGCCTCCTCCAGCTCCACACACACACACAGGCCTCCCAGGCTCACACCACAACACCAGGCCTCCCAGGCTTCCACACACACACACAGGCTCTCCAGTCTCCACACACCACACAGGCCTCCAGGCTTCCACACACACACACAGGCCTCCCGGCTCCACACACACACAGGCCGCCCAGGCTCCACACACACACACGGCCTCCCAGGCTCCACACACACACAGGCCTCCCAGGCTCCCACACACACACAGGCCCCAGGCTCCACACACACACAAGGCCTCCCAGGCTCCACACACACACAGGCCTCCCAGGCTCCACACACACACACAGGCCTCCCAGGCTCCACACACACACACAGGCCTCCCAGGCTCCACCACACACACACAGGCCTCCAGGCTCACACACACACAGGCCTCCCAGGCTCCACACACACACACACAGGCCTCCCAGGCTCCACACACACACACAGGCCTCCCAGGCTCCACACACACACACAGGCCTTCCAGGCTCCACACACACACAGGCCTCCCAGGCTCCACACACACACACAGGCCTCCCAGGCTCCACACACACACACAGGCCTCCCAGGCTCCACACACACACACAGGCCTCCCAGGCTCCACACACACACACAGGCCTCCTAGGCACACACACACACAGGCCTTCTAGGCTCCACACACACACACAGGTCTCCCAGGCTCCACACACACACAGGCCTCCCAGGCTCCACCACACACACAGGCCTCCCAGGCTCCACACACACACACAGGCCTCCCAGGCTCCACACACACACACAGGCCTCCCAGGCTCCACACACACACACAGGCCTCCCAGGCTCCACACACACAGGCCTCCCAGGCTCCACACACACACACAGGCCACCCAGGCTCCACACACACACACAGGCCTCCCAGGCTCCACACACACACACAGGCCTCCCAGGCCCCACACACACACAGGCCTCCCAGGCTCCACACACACACACAGGCCTCCCAGGCTCCACACACACACACAGGCCTCCCAGGCTCCACACACACCACAGGCCTCCCAGGCTCCACACACACACACAGGCCTTCTAGGCTACACACACACACAGGCCTCCCAGGCTCCACACACACACACAGGCCTCCCAGGCTCCACACACACACACAGGCCTCCCAGGCTCCACACACACACACAGGCCTCCCAGGCTCCACACACACACAGGCCTCCCAGGCTCCACACACACACACAGGCCTCCCAGGCTCCACACACACACAGGCCTCCCAGGCTCCACACACACACAGGCCTCCCAGGCTCCACACACACAGGCCTCCCAGGCTCCACACACACAGGCCTTCTAGGCTACACACACACACAGGCCTCCCAGGCTCCACACACACACACAGGCCTCCCAGGCTCCACACCACACACAGGCCTCCCAGGCTCCACACCACACAGGCCTTCTAGGCTACACACACACAGGCCTCCCAGGCTCCACACACACAG